>NC_068357.1:36206850-36444350 GCF_020536995.1 Dreissena polymorpha
TGTCCGGCGTCCGTTGTGCGTGCCTGCGTTTGTCCGTGCGTCCGTCCGTCAACAATTTGTTTGTGTAGACAGTAGAGGTCACAGTTTGCATCCAATCTTGATGAAATTTGGTCAAAATGTTTATCTTGATGAAATCCGGTTTGGGATTGTATTTGGGTCATCTGGGGTCAAAAACAAGGTCACTAGGTCAAATAATAGAACAACCTTCTGTAGACAATAGAGGTCACAGTTTTCATCCAATCTTTATGAAATTTGGTCAGAATGTTTATCTTGATGAAATCTAGGTTGGGATTTTATTTGGGTCATCTGGGGTCAAAAACTAGGTCACTAGGTCAAAAAATAGAAAAACCTTGTGTAGACATTAGAGATCACAGTTTTCATCCAACCTTTATGAAATTTGGTCAGAATTCTTGATGAAATCTGGGTGGGATTGTATTTGGGTCATCTGGGGTAAAAATCTAGGTCAAATAAATAGAAAAACCTTGTGTTGACAATAGAGGTCACAGTTTTCATCCAATATTTATGAACTGTGGTCAGAATGTTTATCTTGATGAAATCTGGATTGGGATTGTATTTGGGTCATCTAGAGTCAGGAACTAGGTCACTAGGTCAAATCATAGAAAAACATTGTGTAGACAATAGAGGTCATAGTTTTCATCTGATCTTAATGAGTCAGGTGAGCGATTCAGGGCCATCATGGCCCTCTTGTTTTACTTTTTATTGTACTTTTTATTGTTTTTTTTTATGTTTTGTTAATGCTACTGTTATATTATAACAGTTGTGATTTGTATTGTGATTAAAATGTAATTTTATAATTGTGATTAATACTTTATAATCAGACCTCAAGCATAATTAACATGTGAATCGTATCTGTTTATACCACGATGTTAACTTGTTGCGTTTCTTTTCTTTTTATTGTATTTTATTATTTTGTTAACGCTACTGTTATATTATAGCAATTGTGATTTATATTGTCATTTGCATGTGATTCAATGATGCCATTTAACATTGTTTCATTAATTAAAATTATTAATAAAACATACACTGCGTTGTGTTAATTTCTGAAACAAAATCTTGAACAATCTTCGTTGTTTGTTAACTGCATTGAGCAAATCAAACGTAAAAAGCAAAGACAACTGAACATTTGTGTAATATTATACTTTGCTTTTATCCAAAATTTCTCAATTATCTATGTGACACACAATGCTTAATGCCGAAATATAAAATGGAGTATTAAATTAGGGCAGTTTAAATATTGTACAGCTTTGGACAAAAATATAGTTATTAAAACAACGTTTGAATCAATGCTGTTCAAAGCTTCAATTAATTATTTGCAACCAATTATGATCGGATTCACAAAGGCGACAATAAACACATACCATTAGCATTTATTTGAGTGAGATAAATATTCAGCACAATTGTGTCGTGTACTGAGAAAACTGGGCATAATGCATGTGCGTAAAGTGTCGTCCCAGATTTGCCTATGAAGTCATCACAGGCTTATAAGGGACGACATTTTCCACGTAAAGTGTCGTCCCAGATTTGCCTGTGCAGTCAGCACAGGCTAATCAGGGACGATCTTTCCGCCTAAACCAGATTTCGCTAAGAAGAGACATTATTTAAACGAAAAATTCCATAAAAGCAGAAAATGTCGTCCCTGATTAGTCTGTGCGCACTGCACAGGCTAATCTGGGATGACAAATTTGCGCACAAGCATTATGCCTAGTTTTCTCAGAACACGACACAATTAACTTAAATACGGGAAAAAAATAGCACACTAAGCACATGAATAATTATTTATATCTCGCTCAAGTCAAGCTACTAAAACACGGAATTCTTCAGAAAAGCGGTTTCTTATCAAATTTCTTCTATGTCTAGTCCAAGTCTGTACGTAGGCAATAACTTGCTTTCGTTTCTCCTCGCACAGTCCCACCGTACACCTAAAGTTTCCCTGGCAACGGCATTTCGACTCGAGTCCATTTTGGCCTCTTTTGCCTTCGGTTTCACGCGCAGTCTCCCCGGGTTGTCAAACTCGTGGTCACTAATATTGAAATAAATACAAATAAATACATTACTTCAGTTGAAATAACATGTTTTTTTCTTTTAAATTTTACTTAAAATATTCCGAATGGACATATTACATGTATTACCATAATACAGTTTGTGCACGACTAAAAAGCTTTACGAACAAACAAAATTACCGAATATCGGAATAGCTCTTGATGTTTGGTTCATCTTCACCTTTGCCATCGACGTTATATTGACCAACGAATTTGTACACATTCTTTTTCGAGGTTGTATAGAAGAAGTGCCTGAAAGTTTTAACAATAGTTTGGGTTGGAATCTAAATGCATCGGAGGTCAATTTACGGCATAATATGAAATAAACACGACTTATAAGCATGTTATCCGCGAGTGACTATATGAAAAGGGAATTATAACATTTTTAATAGTTTTAATTTTTTATGAAACAATAACATCGCTTCAGAAACATAATTAATAACAACTAGTCGTTCTAGCCGAATATCGACTTGCCGTGCTTGCCTTGAATTTCGTTGCTTGTCGTGTTAGCCAAAGTGTTGATGTACATTAGAAATGTCATTAAGTGGTGTTTTCAGGTATTTTTTTCGGACAAAACACATTTTATATGGAATTAATCACGTCCGCACATATTGGTTCACTGCAAAAAGGAATATAAAACAGATATTTTGGACGATTTCAAATGTGCTTGTCGTGCTTGCGTGCATTGTAACGTAAAAACTAGGAATTTGCCTCGAATGATAGACTAAACTACTCATCTGGTGACAAATATTTATATAACCGGGAATAGTGCTCAACTTTTTCCTTAGCCTGCGCTTTATTTCGTCAAAAAAGTGTAAATAATAAGATACTTACGTGGATTTGAAATTTCTAAGCGGGGCCAATGTTGACAAATTTCTACTTAGCGTGCTAGCCAAAATGACGTCACAAACCACGTGGTATGGCCACACTGAGGTTAGATCAACCATCCATTCGCTCTAAGATCCATGGAAAAAAATAGAATGAGATTTTTCTCCGAGCCAGCGGATTCCAATATGTATAGTGATTAAGTAAGCAATCTGAAGATAATGAAACATTGACTGAAAAAAAGTTATGATTTCGTCGTAAAGTAAGACAACAATAATATCTTTGCGATGATATATCTGGCTGTACGACTTATACATTGCATAAAAGTGGTATACGAGATCTATAAGTTCGGTGTCATTGGTATACCCATTCAAAAATAAACCATATTTTGTAGTCATTTATTTATGTATACAACACACATTTTGCTATGTAAAAAGGTACAGAAAAAAAACGACAAGGTAAAATTCTCAACCAATAGCAGTGTCACCATATTTTGAAACCCAAACTACCTTAGTTTGTAAAAACCTAGAGAAATAAAGGTAAAACACTTTGTTGCAGCAGACAAAAACCATATATGTGAGTGAGTTCAACTCATTAACAAATTGTACATGTTGAAAACGATCACCTGGTAAAACACGGGTTCGTTTGTACCATACATTAGTATGCTTATTTATTAATCAAGAAGAAGTTATTCAGTAAAAAGCAAATACAAAATCCGATCAAGGTTATTATACTGGCTTTATGTATGCTTCGTCATTTAAAGAAAATGGAGAAGCAATGAATAATGTTTGAAAACTGAAGTTCAATACACTCAATTCGTTCCGCATAAATATAACATGATACATTGTCAGAAACTATCAACAAACAAATGCAAAACTGAATGCAATATTTCAATGTTTACTTTCAACAATTAAGAAGATTATCTGAAAAGATTTATTAAATTTATTAAAATAAACTTACACGTGGGCGTCATGTCGACTGCGCATGTTAAAGAAGCTAATTGTTGGCATATGATTTCTATTTCGCTCTTCGTCCACAATTCAATTAATACGTTAAACACGACAAAAACTATACAACGTAGGAATATGGTCATTTAATGTCATTATCACTATGCTGTAAATTCAAGGTCTATGTCTTGCTGGAGAATACATCGACATTGTTTGGCAAGGGTGCTTTTGACCCTGGCGTGTTTATGTAATTTATTTATACGTCAGTCATTCAGTGAACAAAATACATCGGGGTTATTTAAAAACAAAAACATATAGTACATGCTAGTGTTTTCGTTCTGAACGTATATATCATTGTATTGTATGTTACATTATACCCTAAAGGTTTGAATTGACCGTTCCAAGAAGGCTATCGCAGTTTTGATGATATAGTCATCGCTCCACAAAGACAAAGAAATGTGCTTACATTATTATAGGTTACATAAACATGATTCTTCTTTGGATATAGTATTTGTAAATTAAAAGAGGTCTTACATATACATACCTCTTTAAGCTCTTTTTTTAATGGGCGACCGGTTACAAATTGAGTTTGAGGCCATCTAGAACGTTCGTTAATTCAACATGCTGTAAACAGCTTAATTGATGATCGGTCCTCAATTACTTAAATCAAAATCATGTGAACTATAATTATCATCGTTATTTTAAATTAAACATTAGATGTGTGTAATCCATGAACAATACGGAATACACGTGCGTACAATATAAAAGTAAGTTAAACCAATTTAAGCCTTTTAGTAACCTCCCAGTAAGTGTCAACTAGAGACTGGACCTCAGGTAACCACTTAAGCCCACTTAATGTTTGATGATTTATTGAGCGGTCAGTATAACACCAGAAGGCCGTTTTAATTAGAATGCGTATGAAACGTCATGTTGCATTTGACGTTTTAAATATTACTAAGTTGATGTTGTATTAAGACTGCTATTTTCTATCGTACATCTTTAAAAGTACTCAAAATAATTAAAATTCATTTTCATCAAATTACGTAAAGATTGAATTATAATATGTCCTATTCAAAACTGCAAATAACAAAAATCGTTTGAACCATAAGAAATAAGGTATGGATTAAATACAAATGAAGTAAAAATAATACAATCAATTTGAATGGATGAGAACGAACACCGTAAAACCAAGTACTACATCGATGTAATCACCAGAAATGACGTACATGGCACTGCATAGAACAACACTTACATTTGCAACTTATTATATTGTAATTTGTAATAATACTGTTGAGGTGATAAATCGGAATTTCTTCAAAATCTAGCATGTTGTTGTATAATGTGAAGTGACTTGCATTAAGAAGTTGTACACGTCAGTCTCAGTGAAAGTCTGTCTGTATTCTGATTGAGCCTCTTAGTTGTACACGTCAGTCTCAGTGAATATCTGTCTGTATTCTGATTGAGCCTCTTAGTTGTACACGTCAGTCTCAGTGAATATCTGTCTGTATTCTGATTGAGCCTCTTAGTTGTACACGTCAGTCTCAGTGAATATCTGTCTGTATTCTGATTGAGCCTCACGTCAGTCTCAGTGAATATCTGTCTGTATTCTGATTGAGCCTCACGTCAGTCTCAGTGAAAGTCTGTCTGTATTCTGATTGAGCCTCACGTCAGTCTCAGTGAATATCTGTCTGTATTCTGATTGAGCATCTTCAATTACCCGAAGTCGAAGTCCCGTATTCATTAACTCATTCTTTGACTTCTTAATAAAGAAAATACAATTTTACCAAGATAATACGTCCAGCGTGCGAATATATGTAAAATTCCACTGGTGATTATGTAATTAACACATGTGCTGCGAGAAGAATGATGTAGATAGAGGTCATAGTGTAAAGTATGACTCAAAAATACAGACCTTCGCAAATATTTCAATTTTAAGACTATTCTACGTTCTTAAACTTAAGTCTAAGGATTGATTTTGAATACGGGCCATGAAAACAAATCCGGAATACTCGCCCTCATGGCCGGTACAATATTCAGGCTGAGTACCAATTCATAGTAGACGGGCCAGTAAATTGGAATTCGGGAGAATAATTGTTACGATATTACAAAAAACATTGGGGGCAATGTGGCCTGAAATGGCTTTGGACTGTTACGGAGACTGCGTTTCGTGATTGGAATTACATAGATGCCCCTAAGTGATTATGTGAGCAGAATGCTGACATTATGCTGACAGAATGCGAAGGAAACATTAGTAATGTACATGTGTGTATTTGTCTGTAGAACGTCCATGTTTTTGTTATAGAATTAACATTGTTTATGTTTTTCATCGTACATGTTATTTGTCAATATAACTTTTAACGTACATTTTATTTGTTTATAGAACGTAAATGTAAAAGGCGTACATGTAAAGAACATGTGTATCGTCCATGGAACTAACAATGTACGTGTTATTCGTCTATGGAACTAACAACGCACATGATATTTGACTAATAGACTAAACGATATACATGCTTTTTGTCTGTAGAACTTACATCGCCATCTTATGACAATACGGTCAATCTCAACTATGTTTGGCCCCATTACCAACCCTATGGCGCCCCGCCCATAATAGGCCACACCCACCCAAAATTGTCTTTATCCCCACGCTTGAAAAGCGTGGGGATATTGTGGTTATCTCCGCCGTCCGTCCGTCTGTCCGTCCGTCCAACCTGTCCACTATCTCCTCCTACACTATTAGCACTAGAACCTTGAAACTTACACATGGTAGCTATGAGTAAATGAGCGACCCTGCACTATTTGGAATATTGATCTGACCCCTGGATCAAAAGTTATGGGGGTTCGGGTGGGGCCGGGTCAGAGATTTTTACTCATTTTTTAAGGTTATTTTACTATAATTTCTTCATTTCTACACCGATTGTCTTCAAATTGATACTGAGCCTCTCCTATGACAATACGGTCAATCTCAACTATGCATGGCTCCATGACCAACCCTGGGGCGCCCCGCCCACATAGGCCATACCCACCCAAAATTGCCTTTTACTATAATTTCTTCATTTCTACACCGATTCACTTCAAATTGATACTGAACTTCTCTTATGACAATATGGTCAATCTCAGCTATGCATGGCCCCATTACCAACCCTGAGGCGCCCCGCCCACATAGGCCACGCACACCAAAAATTGCCTTTTACTATAACTTCTTCATTTCTACACCGATTCACTTCAAATTGATATTAAACCTCTCTTATGACAATACGGTTAATCTCAACTATGCAAGGCCCCATTACCAACCCTGGGGCGCCCCGCCCACATAGGCCACGCCCACCCAAAATTGCCTTTTACTATAATTTCCTTATTTCCTTATTTCTACACCGATTCACTTCAAATTGATACTTAACCTCTCTTATTACAATATAGTCAATCTCAACTATGCATGGCCCCATTACCAACCCTGGGACGCCCCGCCCACATAGGCCGCGCCCACCCAAAATTGCCTTTTACTATAATTTCTTCATTTCCACACCGATTCACTTCTTATTGATACTGAACTTCTCTTATGACAATACGGTCAATCTCAACTATGCATGGTCCCATTACCAACCCTGGGGCGCCCCTAGGTCGAACATACGGCGTGGGGGTACGCGTCGGCCTATGCCGCGCCATTTCTGGTTCATATACGACCTATACACAAATATATAGATCCATCTGCGGCAATATTGAACACGCTTTTACTTATTAATAGTCTTGTGTTGTTTTGACCAGTTATACATACACTATGCTTAAAATGTAACAACAGGTGTGGCCGGGTATATTTGCTCTTGCAAATGGATATAAATATATAATAAATGCAATCCAGTCACGTGTTATGATTTGCTATACTGTATAATGTATGGTGTGAGCTGTAAACAAAACATGACATCATAACTTTGACAGTTCACTTTGTATAAATTATTAGTATTTAGCCTGTTTATCTGGACTCATGAGTAGCTATACATAACAGAAACCAAGTATATGTATTGCAAATCAAATAATACACGGTTTTTATACAGCCATATTAAATATACGAATGCTACTCGATAGAGCATTAATTGAAATTAGGTCCAGTGCGAAATATTTGCCTTGTTTACAATAATACAGTTACTGTCTTTGTTGAAAGAGAAACCTTCACGAACGTACAATTTACATGATCTTCACTATACAGAGCAGCTAAATATAGAGTTTACTAATGGTATACAATGTTAATGGTACATGTAGTAACATATTTATAAACAAGGTTATACATTTATCATTTTGGCTATATACGTAAATTTTACTTCGGTTACTGTTCGTACCAACATTTACAAAATATGATAAAACAAACAAACAAAAACAGCGGTTCTACATTACTCACGGAGGTCATATTTTTTAATATAACTTATGTAACACATTCCACCAACATTTACATAATATGACAGTCCTACAAAATGCACGTTTCCATCAGAATATAACTTTACATTCCCATTTTAAAATTGTATTTATAATGAAAAATAGTTTACTAAATAATTTCTATTTAGAGAAGTTAATGTTTTGCAAAATATTGTACCATTAGTCAGGCAGACTTTGTCCATATATCTAGCTAAAATATACGAAAACAAAACGGTACTTTGTCCATATATCTAGCTAAAATATACGAAATAAAAACGGTTGAAATTTTACGCACCATGTTATGCCTGATGTATACATTATTACGGCAATAATATTTGTTAATGTTAACGAGGTTAAACATCCATAACAACACCCGTTTGTGCTTATTGCTGTTTGCTGTCCTTTTACCCATGTGGTACGGCATATAGTATGTCGCATTTATAAATTAGTCGATTTAAAAATGTCAATATCATTTCGTTTCTGTATTTTAATAATTTAAATATCTTAAAATTAAGCGATTTTTCAAAATGTTTTCTGCTTTTAACAGCACAAATACTAGTGAGAATTAGGAATTCTTAAATAAATCTTAATTCCATTAATATGTATGGCATGTGCAGTTGAGATGCACACACGTATAACTGAAACATTAAAGAATAATTGAGCCTCGCTCTTTGAAAAGGGGGTTAAATGCATGTGTGTAAAGTGTCATCCAACATTGTTATTGTGCGGACCGTACACGTTAATAAGGGACGAAGATTTCCGGCTTAACTGGATTTTAGTCACGAATAATCTGCTTCAAGCGAAAAATACATAAAAGGAGAAAGACTCGTCCCTGATTAGCCCATGCGGACTGCACAGGCTTATCTTAGACAAAACTTTACGAACATGCATTACATACTATGTTCTCGGAGCGCGTTTCTACGCTATGTTTTTTCTAACTTACAGTGCCCGAAAGTTTTTCCTGCAGAGAGCGAAGAAATTTACTAACGTCATCCTAATAAAGTCGTCAAAAACACAGTAATCCTGCAGTCTCCAAAACAATATTCACGTTTATGTCGATGTATATTTATTCAGAAACAAATAGCTTAATATTTCAGTTAGGACCAATATCAACAGTAGCAACCTGTTACCTCGAGCATCGCTTTCAAACTTAAACGGATCGTTATGTTAATCGCCTGTACAGAGTCCAACCGTTAAGAAAACGTTGGAGCGTTGAGGTGATTTTCTACGAGACATAAACACAAAACGAACCAATGTATTTGTATTCAGTTTTTAGACGTGAAGCGGATACTATTTGTTACGTGTCTAACGATGCACTTATGAAAATCTGCATATAGTAATGTTAAAATTTAAATCACCATAGACTTCGAGTGACCTCATATTGCACGACTATCCGATTTTCTATGACGATGCACGCAACATGGCTATTGCTTAATAGGTTTTCATCGGATTGAAAAGGTCAATGCAGATTTAATTCGATACTCGCGTGCGGTGGGTTTTTCCGATTTCTGAGCGCGCGCGGGAGGTACACACATTGTCATTAATTCAGTAATGACCAGTAACGTCGATATTCGATTTGCTTCCCATTCAGTAGTGGATAATAAGTATTTAAACGACAGTAGTGTTTCTTTTACAAAAAGGTCAGAATCCAAGAATTTTGTTGTTATTACTTTTACTATTATTATTAATAATTACACATATCAAATCTAACACTGATATGCATGTATGTCAGACGTTTAATGCAGGATTAAAGTCTAAATACAACGTTCAGATGTACAGTCGCCAATACGAATGGGTTCAGAAGCTAGTATCCTTAAAATACATGAACACAGACTTTGTCAGCTGTATGGTAATGAAGGAATCTATACAAACGGCTTGACATATGCAATATTTCTTATGAAAAACATAATTCATGTTCTTGTTTTTTCGGCATACTTTATAGATATTGCAAATAAAAGTAATGTATGGTAAAGCTCGTTAGTGATGTGCCTTTTAATCTTAAGGTCTTAGCCTTTAGCGAATAATTTTCTTTACTTTTCAGATAAGATTAATGAAAAGCATCACAAAAGTGCTATATCAATGGACATATAAATATCCAACTGATATGGAACGATATATTAGTTCTAGTTCTATTAGTTCTACGAATGGATTGAGGATAGTCAGGTTTTTTGTTATTTGGTACTTGTCTGTATGATTTCAAATATATTTGAATAGCATAATATATATACGATGGAGTCAATGTCTTTGTAGTTTCGTTGACAAACTTCCACTGAAACTGTATGCCCAGGCCTACACACAGTGTATGCAACGACATAGTTACGTGACCGAAGCTATTTACATGTACATGCAGCATTGCATCGTGTTACATAGTATTCTTACCAATTAAACACGATCGAGATTAGTTATCAAAATGTGGTTTAATGCGTGTGCGTAAAGTGTCGTCCCAGATTAGCATGTGGAGTCCGCAAACGATAATACGGGACGACACTTTCCGCCTTAAATGGATTACCGTAAACAAGAGTGTACCTTCAAACGGAAGATACAATAAAAGCGGAAAGTGTTGTAACCTGATTAGCCTGTGCGGTCTGTATAGGCTAATCTGGGACGACACTTTTTGCAAATGCATTAACCCCCACCCCCTTTTTTCAGAGCGCGTTTCATGTATGATTTTATAATAACTTTCAAATTTTATAAAAACTTACATTGCCCGGAAAGATTTCCTGCAGAGAGCGAAGAAATTGACTGACGGCATCCTAACAAAGTCCTCCAATAAATGACAATCCTGCAGTCTCGAAAACTATATTCACGTATATGCCGATGTATATTTATTCAGAAACAAAAAGCAATACTTTCAGTGGGGGAAAATATCAACAGTAGCAATCTGTGACCACGAGCATCGCTTTTAACTTAAAATGATAGTTTTGTTAATCGTCCATAAACGTCCGACCGTTGAAAAATTATGCGAACTAACAACACTGCTTGGAGGCGATTTCCCATGTGATAAAAACACATAACGAACCAGTGCATTTCTTTTCAGTTTATTGGCTTGAAGCGGGTCATTGTCTTATGATGGACGAATTGCAATCCACATCTAGTATAGATTGAGTAGTGATATTTTTCCCTTGCAGAAAGTAATATTGAGTAGTGACCAATTTGCTCTGACGATGCACGAAACACAGCAATAACAAAATATGTGGTCACCGGCTTGAAACGGTCAATGCAAATCATTTGGCTATAATTATGTTAAGTTGTTAACTTAAAGATTAAAAATGAAAAAAAAAATGGCAACCAGAATTGTTAATAATTTGAAAGAGTTATTAAGAAACGTTTTGACATTTATCATGTTGATACCTAAATTACGCAATATTGCGTTGTTTTTATAATGAATCAGAAAAACTGACATCGAATAAAGCACATGGTATTCATTTTTTGACTACTAGAACATTATCAATAATTCGAATCTACTGATCAATATGTGAACGAGTTAATGTATTGAACGTTTCATATCTAATCGATATTTGTTGTCGATTTGCAAACTCACGACCATATGCAATTAAATATGTTGGCCAATCAAATGATACAGCATGCTTATCGTATAAAATAGTTGGGACCTTAAAGGGATCTTTTCACGCTTTGGTAAATTGACAAAATTGAAAAAAGTTGTTTCAGATTCGTAAGTTTTCGTTTTAGTTATGATATTTGTGAGGAAACAGTAATACTGAACATTAACCATGCTCTAATATAGCCATTATATGCATCTTTTGACGATTTTAAAACCTAAAAATTATAAAGCGTTGCAACGCGAAACGATCGAATAATTTGGAGAGTTCTGTTTTTGTCGTTAAATTTTGTGAAACTACGAAGATTGCTTATATAAGGTATAAAATACGTCATCAATGTGTACTCGGCGGAATAGCTCAGTAGGCTAAAGCGTTTTTACTTCAGGACTCTGGCAGGACTCCAGGGGTCACTAGTTCGAAACCTGCTCCGGGCAATGTTCTTTTCCTTTTTTTATCTTTTTTCTTGATTTTTTTACTGGAGCTTTTATGATCCAATGTTTACATTTATCAATATAAAGCATTTAATGAATAAGTTAAAAAAATGCCAAAATCTGTGAAAAGGCCCCTGTAAGAAATGTAGTCAATGAATGGAGAAGAATATATTAAAATAATTAATAAACCAAAAGCAACGTGGTGTTTTGATATTGTTCTGTTTTGGTAAAAAGTATCCGTTTTGGCAAGATGAGATAGTCGAATAGATAACGGAACACGTATTCCTGTCTGAACACATTGATCTATACATGTCTGTACATATCTAATTGATAACAAACACAGGTATTTCATTAAATATTACTCAACACCAATATTACATAATTTAACTATAAAAAGTAATAAATTTACATCGCAAGTTGGCCCTTTTTACGTAACTGGCGGGCCAATCTGATCATATCTAAAATGAATCGGATCGCGCGGCTTTAACTGATCAAGATGACGTCCACATTCAGTCTTAGCCAACTGTGATACATGCAATTTATCCACAAATCAACAATTGCATCGAAAATAATGATAATCAAGCGAAGAACACAGGGAGTAGAATTAAACTATCGATTGCATTTGAAATTGTACTGTATGGGTGTAAAGAGACTTGTTTAAAGATTTTGGCATGTTTTGACATTTCTCATTAAATTCTTTTAATTTACTAATGTTAGCATTGTAACTAAAAAGCTCAAGAAAAATAAAGAAATAAATTAAAGAAAGAAAAAATGTTGTCCACACCATGACACGAACAATTGACACTTGGAGTAAAAGTCTAGCGCTTAAACTACTCGACCTATTAAGGTACTTGGTGTATTTTATACTTTCGCAAAATATAACGATACCATCAGAACTCTCAAATTGTTCAATCGTTTCGCATTTGTAACGCTATATAATTCTCAGGTCTTTAAATCGTTGAAAGATGAATATAATTAATTGATATTAATGAGCATGGAAAATGTTCAGTACTATTGTTTCTTCGTAAATAACACAACTACAACGAAAATGTGCATATCTGAAAAAATATTGATACATTTTGTCAATTTACCACACTGTGAACAGATCGTTTAATTATGGTTAGTAAAAGAAATAATTTAATTTTATCAACAAAAAGATTACCTCCATGACAACTTTAATCCAAATAAAATAACCGCGGTGTGAACTTCAATTTTCTGGTATTCCATTCCTTAATCTCCTTAATCTGAATTTATTCTAAACCACACTCTTTTTGGAAACGTTTGCATTTAATGTTAAACCATTTTGGCAATAATAACGATTTGCGAAGTCCAATGACTGGTCGGGTCATTTTTTTAAAATTCAAGTTTCAAATATGCATCATAAACACACAAACCGAAATACGTTTTCGATTAGTTCGATGCTTTTCTTTAAAAAATACCATTAAATAACCCACAGGCTATCAGCATTAGCTGAGATCCCCACTGCTACTCCTCATCTCGAAACCCCAAAAAACATCGACTCTCACGGTTATAATTTGCATTGATAAAGACATATTTTCAGTGTGTTTTGACGATGATATGACTCTTGTGCAAGAAAATATAGACGTAAGAAAATAAAAGATTGAAAATACAATGCTCTTAAGATTTATGGGTGAAACCCAAAGTTAACAGATTTCAATAGCGTGTCGTCAATAAAAAAATGTTTCAACCTTCCGCAGCTATAAACAAGAAACACACGCATGCAAAACGACCACATATTACTAAAACTAATACTATGACGTTTGTTCGATATTCTTAGATAAGACCTCAAAAATGTGACGAATTTTTGAGAAGTAAATCACATACAGTTCAACACAGCAGGTCTCGCCCGGTTCCTCCTTCTGAAACAGCACCAGGCATCTTCAGTGTGAGTATGAATATAAAATTGTATAACAAGGTCAACTAAGATTTACTATGAAAATTGTGAAACGACAGCAACAATAACAGCAACAACAGCAACAACTACTACCACTTCTATTTCTACTACTACTGCTACTATTACTACTATCAATACTACTACTACTACTACTACTTCCACTTCTACTTCCATTACTACTACTACTATTATTACTACTATTACTACTACTACTACTACTACTACTACTACTACTACTACTACTACTACTACTACTACTACTACTACTACTACTACTACTACTACTACTACTACTACTATTACTTCTACTACTACTACTACTACTACTACTACTACTACTACTACTATTTCTACTACTACTACTTATTCTACTACTACTACTACTTCTACTACTACTACTACTACTACTACTACTACTACTACTACTACTACTACTACTACTACTACTACTACTACTACTACTACTACTACTACTACTACTACTACTACTACTACTACTACTACTACTACTACTACTACTACTACTATTACTACTTCTGCTACTACTACTACTACTACTTCTTCTACTACTACTACTACTACTACTACTACTACTACTACTACTACTACTACTACTACTACTACTACTACTACTACTACTACTACTACTACTATTACTACTATTACTACTACTTCTACTTCTACTACTGCTACTATTACTACTTCTACTACTTATACTACTGCTACTACTACTACTTCTTCTTCTGATACTTCTGATACGTTGACCACAAAAACAGCTGGTATAATATAACAACAATTGATTATTCTACAACTAATACAACGTATTACAAAATTACGTCATACCTTGCTCATGACGTTACAAGTACAGATGAAGCTATTCCTTTGGCGTCTCAATTCGCGTTTATCAAGAATGACATATTTTATTATTGAAATCGTGTTCATTTTGACAAATTTGCTAATTTGTCGTATATTAAAGACGCTTTATAGCGAATGTAATATTGACTAGGTCTTATTGTTGTATTTCGCAATAGTTTTTGTTATTAAGTATCAACATTTAAGCCTTATATAAATTTTTATTTCTTATTTACTCCATATAATGTTTAACTCTTTGGCGAAATCATCTGCTTCTGTATTTTTCATTAATGATTCCTCAAACCGATGCAATATACATTGACGACTAAATTAAAAAATGCTACAAAACTGTGTCATATATATCGTCCTTTTCTCAACCACTATCTAAACCCATGCACAATTTTTGCAAGGCAAAGTAACATGTAAGATACTAATTAGATAAATACAGAGCTGCAACTTTGTCATCATGCATCCCTTGGGCACTGCATTATCTCATATAAGATCCTGTATTGAGGTTAATATGCAAATTGGTCCGTGGCATTATTTAGCCTGTCGTGTGATCTGTTTGCGATAAACATAGCACAACGCGTACTCGGGTATTATAATAATGTCATAACTCGATTTTTAAGCCAAATATATGCCGTTCAAACGTGGTATCTATTTCGGCTGTTGAACGTTGAAAAATTTATACATTAACCATTGACATGGCATTAATTCGCACTTTTACTAATCATGACAGAAAATTCAAAGCACTAGTAAAGAAATGTATCACATGTATAGAGACACGAACATATTTGAAACGCAACTGTGCCCATTTCCATAAAGCGAACTCCAACATGAAGTCATAATACAATTAGTGTACGTGTGGAATCAACCGAATTACAATTACCATAAAAATCTTACTTCCGGTTGTTATATTAATACATTGGAAATCTGCAGACTAATTTACTTAGACTATTATTAGTTTATTTGTCTACCTACTGACCTAGGCTGATGGGCCGCTATCGAACAAAAGAACAATTGTATAAGCAAGATATATACACTACACAATTGTGATTTCTATTGAAATTTCAATCGAAAATAATGTTGAATGTAGTTCAACGAACGTTAATACATATAATAATAAGTGTTAACACTATTTTATTCATATACAGAATGATACTTGTTTGTCCATACGTATGTCAATGCCATGAACATCTTGGTTTATTTATATTAATTAGAACAAATCCTTGTGCTGTTACACACTTTTCTGTGCCTCCGGTTTGTCAGTTACACACATTGGAATACAAAAAAGGTTAAAGTTCAAAATATAAATATGTTAATTAGCATAATCATATCATAATTGAAAAAAGCTCAAAGTATTGCATTAACAGATCCTTCTAACAATATCAAATTGTATTTCTCATCACAAAAATATCGTTTATGATTTGGAAGGGTTTGCAGTTAATAAGTTTTTTATAATTTTATAAGGATACTTTTCTACATTAATTGTCATTTTATAGTTTTCTGTATTAAAACCATTTATAATAAAAAATATTTGGCTCGATCATCACTGCGGGATGTTTATTGACGGAAGTGATTTGATTAGATATGGTTGAACACAGTCAATTCGAAGATAATGCGAACTATTTATACGTTAGTATACATTAATCCGAACAGAAAGGAACATACCAGTTTATTTATGTCTGAAGCATATTCTGTCAATCGTTAAATGCAGACACGCACGAAGACAAGCATAAATGCGTATGCTATCAAAAAGATAGTGAAAGTAATTCAATAAATTTTTGGCAAATACATGACGTCGTGGATGCAAGTTTGTATGAGAAGGCTTGCTCTATTTTAACAAAGTGTAGTGAATGTTAAAAATTCGATATGAAGAATTGATTGTTATGATTTTGCGTTATTAGATGTATTCCTTTAGCTCTTAAAGACAATAACAAAAGAGAAGGCAGATAAAGCACAGACAATTAATTAAATTGTGTGAAGAAGTACTAAAAATCTTTTCAATTGACTACCTTCGGGCCCGTGTGGCGACTAAGGAGGACGTTACTCAATATGTGACTGATTGTTCCGCCCAGCAGTACCATCGCAACGGTTATCTTGCCTATAAGAAAGCACAGCACTAAAATAATATGTAACCTGAGAAATATATTGTTTCTATGATCACTTGTTTATCTTTTATTGTATGCTCTAAAATATTTTTTCTTGTATTTTTCTCAATTAATGACGTCGTAACGACATGAAAACGACGTCATTTTTACAGTATTAATTTTCACTGTTTATCAGATTTAATTCACTGTTATATCTCTATGAACCACCGGTTCATAATAAGCATAATTATTATGTCTATTATTTATTAATATTAATATTATTATTTATTATTATTATTATTATTATTATTATTATTATTATTATTATTATTATTATTATTATTATTATTATTATTATTATTATAATAATAATAATAATAATTATTATTATTATTATTATTATTATTATTATTATTATTATTATTATTAAAGGAATAATATAATGACGAGGTTGGAGAAAGAAAAAGGAATAAAATTTAACATATTCGCTTACCTCAAACTAGATGTAATCTTGAACGTAGGAAAACGCACATAATGGCATATATAGCTAAGTAATATAGCATAACATATATATTAAAAATATGTTCATCAAGTTTGCACTTTATATAATTAACAGCAAGACCAAATGGTGAATACAAACTCAGGACAAAAATATTTATCTCGAAAACTATATCCGATATACAATGTCCGTTATTTGTATCCGACACTTACATTATCAATTACAAAAAAAAAAACTATCAATCACTCAAAACAAAACACATACATTTGCAAAATAACAATTAAATGAAGATGAAGCTATCAGATACCGGGTGTAAATCAATAGTTCATGATATCTAGGAGCCTTAGTCGGGAATGCAAAACGACGCGAAACATATGTTGCTTCCTTTGATTGTGACAAATTATGGCTATATCGTATGATAACAATCGTCATTGTACCTTCATTTGGAAACATGCCGTCACAAAACGATAGGATAGTAACATGTTTTTTTGTTTGTTTATCATACCTGTACGTTCCCATTTCGAAAGAGATAATAAAATATAATTATACAACGATGCATTTTAAGCGGGAATAAATGATAGAGGATATTTGTTGGATGTTGATGGAATATCGATTTATTTCACGAGTGATGATAGAATTTAATATTTTCTATCATCATCATCATCATAAATATCATCATCATAATAATCATCATCATAATCATCATCATCATGATCATCATCATCATCATCATCATCATCATCATCATCATCATCATCATCATCATCATCATCATCATCATCATCATCATCATCATCATCATCATCATCATCATCATCATCATCATCATCATCATCATCATCATCATCATCATCATCATCATCATCATCATCATAACCCTAATCATTCCGGACGTACTCGTTGGTCTTGTGCTCCGGAGACTTCGGAGACATTTAATTTTAAATGCATGTATCCTGCGTTATGTGTCCGCGTGAAGGGCCCTGGTCTCGCAGCCGTAGAGTAGGATGAAGACTACAAGGGACTTGTAGAGCCTGTACTTTGATGATGAAGCTGATGGAACTGCTTGTCCACAATTTGCTGAGTCTGGTCATCGCTAGGGTCGCCATTGCAATTTTTATTCGGACCGCAGCGGTACTGGTGCCATCGTTGGACATGGTTGCGCCCAAGTACTTGAAGCTGGCCACTTCTTCTAGCTTCTCGTCGTCCACGGTGATGTCTGCAGTGGTGTTGGTCGTGCTCTTCACCCATGAGATCAATGTCATCAACGAATCTCAAGTTGGAGATGGGTTTTCTACCGATGGAAATAGAGATGTGGTGGTCATGGAGAGTCTCTTGCATTATATTCTCAAGGAATCTGTTAATATTAAATATCAATTAAATATAAATAAATTAAAATCTATATTACACCTAATGATTAATTTTGCCATTTTGCTGAAATAACGACGTCATAACGTCATGAAAATGACGTCATTTATAGTGATTATTATCGATAATTTTCACTGTTAATTTTTCATTGTTTAAACCAGTGAACTGTCCGTTTTTATTCACCAATATTTCTGTATAAACGACAGGAGATCATAAAATAAATATATTACAAGATAAGTATTGATTCAAAGCATCAAAGGGCGTCGGGAATTTCAGTGTAAAAGGCACTCAATGAAGTTACATAGAACGAATTTTTTTCAACTGTAAATATTAATATATTGGCCGATTATTTTAAACAAAATAGAAAAAGATACTGGAATAACCATTACCTACGATTTTGTGTAATAACCTCCAAATAACCATTATCTATGATGTTGTGTTATAACCCCCAAATAACCATTATCTATAATTTGTGTTGTAACCCCCAAATATTCCATAGTTCATTTTATTAACAACCTTTTTTTACTGGCGTCCGTGTGCAATTTTCATTAATGGAACAGAACTGTGTAGGTTTTAAAAAATCTGCTTCATCCCACAAAATGCACATTGATAGTATCACCTAAAAAAGTCCTACCAAAGGGTCCATACCACCTGGATATGGACGTCCATACCACCTGGATATGGATATACGTGTCGCGCTTCGCGCTAATTAAGGAACGGAAAAAGTGTCACAAAATGCGCATTGACAGTGTCACCTAAAAAAGTCCATACCAAAGGGTCCATACCACATGGATAGCAATACGTGTCGCGCTTCGCGCTCTATATGTGGTTCTTAAAAAAAATCCGAGGAGTGCTTGACTCTAGGGAAACGGGTTGCTGGGAAACAGCTCCTCCTTGATAAGCGGCTGCTTCCTTTATCACAACTCATTGATACAATCAATAATACGTGTCGCGCTTCGCGCTCTATATGTGGTAGGGATAGTATTTAGGGCCTATGATAGACAACGATAAACAACAACAAAAATACGTGCATAATAGATGTGTTGTTTGCATGTATTTGTTAGTATAAAACACGTGTATTTTTTATAAGATATTTAAGTGATGTAAGAATTTTTAATTAACGTTGTCACCACGCGGCATCCATTAATTCTAATAAAAATGTACTGTAAAAGTTTTAATGTGTTTACGATCCCCCCCCCCCAACCCTCTCACACATATATTTCATGGGCATAATAAAAACAAAAAATGGTTACAATAAAACAGCATATTTATTTAAACTAAAATGTCTACATCAAAACAAAAAGTTAACATAGAACACAAACGAAATAATTTGATTCTACTGGGGCCCGAACCTTGGACCTCTCACTTGTTAAGCGAGCGTGTAACCACTACACAACGGAACTGCTTGAAAAATCACCTTCTAACTAAGATATGTGGCTGAGAACGAGATTTTGACCCATCTGGTCAAAAAAATGACTTTTTTAGTTAGGAATATATTATGAAAGTGCTACATCTGACAAATCAAAATCTGAAATTTGAGCATCCAATTCCTAAAAAGAGGCCCATGAGGGCCTGAATCGCCCTACTGCTATGAACACTGTGCAAGTTTGGAAATAAGAAGATGTAAACTGTGTACTTAAACGCGCAAACAAGGAGAATTTTCTCAAATTCAAGAGGAGATTATTGTGTACTTACTTCTCCGATACTGCTCATATTCAATAGGGTTCAAGTCCTCATTGATATAAAGATACTGTGCAAATTTGGAAATAATCGGATGAAAACTGTGGAATTAATTGCGTTAACAAGCGGGATTTCAAAATGTTCTCATATTCAAGGGGAAGTCATTCTAGACTTATTGCTTCGATATTGCTCTTTTTAAACAAGGGCTGTTTGTAAAACATGCATTCCCCCCTCCCCCCCATATGGGCTGTCAGTTGTAGTGGCAGCCATTGTGTGAATACGTTTTTGGTCACTGTGACCTTGAACTTTGACCTAGTGACCTGAAAATCAATAGGGGTCATCTGCCAGTCATGATCAATGTACCTATAAAGTTTCATGATCATAGGCCTAATTGTTCTTGAGTTATTATCAGGAAACCATTTTACTGTTTTGAGTCACTGTGACCTTGACCTTTGACCTGAAAATTAATTGGGGTCATTTGCCAGTAATGATCAATATACCTATGAAGTTTCATTATCCTAGGTGTAAGCATTCTTGAGTTATCATCCAGAAACCATTTTACTATTTCGAGTCACTGTAACCTTGACCTTTGACCTAGTGATCTGAAAATCATTAGGGGTCATCTGCCAGTCATGATCAATGTTCCTATGAAGTGATCCTAGGCGTAAGCATTCTTGAGTTATCATCCGGAAACCATTTTACTGTTTCGAGTCACTGTGACGTTGACCTTTGACCTAGTGACCTGAAAATCAATAGGGGTCATCTGCCAGTCATGATGAACGTACCTTTGAAGTTTCATGATCCTAGGCGTAAGCATTCTTGAGTTATCATCCGGAAACCATTTAACTGTTTTGAGTCACTGTGGCCTTGACCTTTGACATAGTGACCTGAAAATCAATAGGGGTCATCTGCCAGTCATGATCAATATACCTATGAAGTTTCATGATCCTAGGAATCAGCATTCTTGAGTTATCATCCGGAAACCATTTTACTATTTCGAGTCACTGTGACATTGACCTTTGACCTAGTGACCTGAAAATCAATAGGGGTCATCTGCCAGTCATGATCAATGTACCTATGAAGTTCCATGATCCTAGGCCTAAGCATTCTTGAGTTATCATCCGGAAACCATTTTACTATTTCGAGTCACTGTGACCTTGACCTTTGACCCAGTGACCTGAAAATAGATAGGGTTTGAGTCCTCATTAATATAAAGACACTGAACAAGTTTGAAAAGAATCGGATGAAAACTGTGGACTTTATCGCGTAAACAAGAAAAAGTCTAACGCACGCACGGACAAAAACCACGCCATCCCATAAGCTCTTCTGGCCTTTGGCCAGTAGAGCTAAAAATGACGAAGTTATGTCATTTTTTTTATGTGCCATGTCATAAACGCCAAATAGCGCCATTTTGAACGAAATGACGTCTTAATTCAATAAGTATCAGTACATGTTATGTTGATCAGTTCATGCTGATAATAACTCCATTATTCGCATATGTCGATGAACATAATTGATTACAAAATACAGACGTGGTTGCCATGGAAACAAAAATGTTCTTTTTTCATATTTAATACCATTTTAAAGAATTTAAGACAAAATCATAACAGCAAAATAAAAAAAATGCCCTAGACAGATATGGAACATCATGAATATGTTTATAATAAAAAAAATGTTTGCACATTTTCTTGAAATAGGTGTGTATTTAGAAATTGAACAAGTTTTATAGCTACAAATGTAAAACTAAAATAAATAACGGCTCATGATACAATGTGTGTTGTGCATCTATACTGCCAGACATTTTTTTAATTAGCAATTCTAGTTTATTCAACAATTGATAAAATTAATAAGACACATTTAATTTTGTTACTTTACAGTTGCTATGGAAACAGTACATTTTCAATAGCATATACATGCTATATGTTATCAACAATATATTTATAGTTAATATGTTATTAAACTTAGTATAAGTGTAGATAGAAAACAAAATTCACTCATTTCATATGTATAGGTTCAAAAACAAGATTTTTAACTTAAACAAAAATATAGCAATCAGCAAGACATATTTAATGGCACACATCATCATAGATTCAACGTTACACTTCTTAATTTTTGTTTACCGGTAAAAAAAATATACAGGTACACAATATAATACATAATATGACTACATATGTTTACATCACATATCTTGATGTCAATATGAACTACAACAGTATTTGTGAATTTATTTTAAGAACACATACCAGGCATACAATACAATTTATTTATTATACTGGACAGAAAATTTTATAGTGAGATCACTATGAGTGAGTTTTTCATCATTAATCATAAAACAGATTTTCATGTATCTGACGTAGTTTGCAGAAACAACAAAAATGTATACATTATATTCCCTAAACATACTTAACATGCTTAATATGTTCACTTATGGATGACAGACTGTTAAAAAAACAACATAAGATACACATTGTTGATATTATGTACTACAAATTCATGCATATCAATAAAATTGTATTTTTGTTATTCCTTGATGAAAAATGACATGTTAAGTCTGGTATAAAACACTTTATCTGTTAAAAAAAACAGTCAATCACAACACAATATATTGTCCATGTTATCATCTACACAATGTCCAAACTGACATTAAGATGTAAACTTGGTCAGCTCAGGTTTCACGAGGATTGGCAAAATGCATTTTCGAAGATCTGCAATGATAAAAAGTAAATAAATAACTGATTACTTATAAGCAAACTTCTACAAACACATCAATAATACATCAACATACTTGTCCACAATTTATTGAAATTATATTCAATATAATACGCAATATTTGTCAATCTTCATCGTTATTTTTCTTTTGTAAATTAATCTTTGCGAAAATAGCCTAACAAATTATTAATAAATTTATATCATCAAGATGAAAATATTCTTGTTTTGTACATAGTTCTCACTGAAATCTGTCTTTAATACATCATTAAAATTAAATTGTGTATGCTTATATGTGTAAATATTTTTCCCGAACTGAAAAAAACACATGTTTTCTTCAAATCAGGCTGTTCACACTATTTTTGCCCTTTCATAAATCCACCACATGTTAACATTCCCTTTTTGAATTTACTATGCAATGTCCCTCCAGGATAAAACACTTGAAATTGAGGCTTGTGAAATTAACAACTGGCCTGTAAATTATTTCTCCTAATAGGCCAGTCTGGCCTGTAAATTGTGACGGTCTTTCGCCATGTCTGCCAGACAAGCGCAGAGAACAGAAAATAGTCAATGTTCTAAATTAAAAAAAAATACAAATAAAAGTATAATGCTTATTAATTACTTTATCATACATGTATTAATTGTTGTCACCATAGTGTTGAAGACAATGATGAACTTTGCTGGTTAAATGCTAATCTCTTCCTTGGCATGACTGCTTTATCAAAAGCATAAACTGTTGTCCATCCTGTAACATAAAACATATTTCTTTAAATACACAATTCTCTGTTTTTAACAAAACATCCTTTGCATAAGATAATCTTTTTTTATTACAAAGGAAAAACTGTTTAAAAGTTTAACACATATAAGGTAAAGAATGCAGTTTGTAAGTCTTCTTTTACTTCCAATCCAGCACTCTTCCTGAATAGAAGATGTGCCGGCGCTTATAGGTTATGGGTTGAAAACTGTACAAAGGTTCTCAGTTTGGTGTTAATTTTAAATTATTTATATGGTCATATCATACCTGACAATAATGAGCACATCTTTTGGTGTTCGCACGATGTCTTTTCGCTCAATCTGATTTTTTGGCTGAAATAAATAAATGAAGAGTTGCAGTTTAAAACAAGAATTTTAATATTTTGGAATTGTTTATGAACACAGCCATGTATATGGACATGAGCAACTAGATCATCTGACAAGAAAAGAAACATAAAAAATTATTCTAATAATTATCATCAAATAGAATGACTAACATAATACATTGCTGTCATATTGATTGTGTAGTCACTTCGAATAAAATATTTATGGCTTACATGCTATTTTGTGATTGCACAAAGTTTTGCAAAGGAATTTTGAATGTTGATTATACAACCCTATTCAGTTCACTTTATCTAAAAAGTACATAAAGTGATAAAATAATACTGAAAGGGTAATATATGGACACAACTTTTAAACGAAATGTCATTACTTTCATTATAGAAAAGTTCAACAACAAATGTTAAATTCAGAAGTGTTTTGGATTTTGACAACTTTCGGGTAGTTCTTCTTGAATGCTCTGAGCTTTTATGAGTACATAGGACCCGGAGGGTCAATAGCTGGGAGTTGGATTATTGCAACTAAACTTTCGGGTAAAACACACAAACTTGATATATCAATATCGTCTTAAATCTTCATTGTGACACCCACAAGGCCACAACGGCTCATACACACACCATGATTGATGGAAGAGATTCAGTTTACCAACAAATTTGCAATTTGTTGAAGAAAAACAACTCAAAAAGTAAGAAAAACTCACCTTTAAAAAAGCAGGAAGTTTATAAAAAAAATGAACAATGTCGAACTGTGCCCTACTGTATTGATTCAATGTATAAGCTGAGGTTAATTTAAACCATATAAAAACCATAAGAAAAATACGGAAAAGTATTGTTCCCTTAACTTAATTACCATGGTTTAGGTTATTCTTCAAAATTAAACTATTGTTTTATCTCAAGAAGTGTGTTGACAAAGTACGCAAAACGGTCATCACAAGTTAAAGTCATTATGGAAACGACGTCAGCGCAAAATGGGTCAAAATCTCATTCCCAGCCACATAGTGCCTGTAGTGTAACGGTTATCAATAAAGCAATAAACCGTGTAATCACTGTCGTCTTGTAAAAATGAAGAAAATACGCGTTAACCAAAACTCGAACAGCAAAAGTCTGCGCTATTATTAGAAAAACCACAAAATAAATATATTTTTATACAAAACCAGAAAGTTTCGCGTATTTGCCCAGTCCCTGTGATCTTTTCCCTGTGATCAGTTAGGTATCAGTTATTTATTTATTAAAACAATTAGCTTTGCATTATTGCAATAAATGTAATAAATGTAATAGGCACAAATGCAGTACTTATTTACACTAATTTACACAAAAAGTCACCACTATGCAAGATATTCTTGAAACAAAAATACATACATTGATCCGTAAAATAACTTCTCCTCCCATAAGCGAAAAAAATGCATTACATACTAGTCGCCGCACTCCAGTGCGACGCCAATAATGAATTTGACGTATTGATAATGACGTCATGTGCACTTGCGATTAATATTTGTATAAAATGTTGTGTTGTTGTTAATATTGTTAAATAAAATGTATTTAAACGAAGAATATGTGTTTTTCTAGTATGTTGGCACCTTAAAACCCTCCAATACGCCGGGGGTTGAGGTAGCAATCAGCCACCATGCCTTCAGCAATACTATGTGATAATAATGCATGTCTCAAACAATTAATTATTTCCGACAAAATTTCGAAACTCCTGTTTTATCTTTTCGGACGGACAGTTTATTTGAATTGACCACGGATAGAACAATAAAAATAAATATATGAGTCGCGTTCTGAGAAAACTAGGCATAATGCATGTGCGTAAAGTGTCGTCCCTCATTAGCCTGTGCAGTTCGCACAGGCTAATCAGGGACGACACTTTCCGCCTAAATTGGATTTTTGCTAAGCAGAGACTTTATTTAAACGAAAAATGTCATAAAAGCGGAAAGTGTCGTCCCTGATTAGCATGCGCGGCATTTTGACAGAAGTATGGCCCTTTTTTGACTTAGTAACTTTGACTTTTTGTTTAAATTTTGTGTTTTGATCCACTTTATTTCTAAAGTATCAAGGCTATTGCGTTCAAACTTCAAATACTTTCTTACAAGAATGAGGGTACTGCACCTGGCAAGTTGAATTTGATCTTGACCTTTGAATGACCTTGACTATCAAGGTCAAAGTATTACATTTTGCTAAACGTGCCATAACTTCTTTATTTATGATCAGATTTGATTCATACTTTAACAAAACAACACTTACCTGACATACCACAATAGGCTCCACCCAAACCATCCCCCCCACGCCCCCCCATTTGTTTTTTCCCCATTGTTTTCTTAGTTTGGAAAGATCATCTAATAAATGACCACGTCCACCCCCCCCCCCGATACCCCCCCCCATTTTTCTTGAAACATGGTTAAAAACACAAATATTTATTTTTATTATTTTATTTTTGAAAGACTGTCCAACCATTCCACCCAATAATCACAACCCCACACCCCAAAATATATAAAAAAAATTTTTTTTTTCATTTTTGAAAGATAATGTAATAAATGACCACACTCCCACACTATACAACCCTCTCCACCCCCACCCCTTCCGCCTTTTTGATTGAAGTATTGAGATAGGTCCCTTCACCTTTAAAAAGAAAAAAGATGATCGGTCTTCACCCGCTAGGCGGTGCTCTTGTTTCATATTTGTTATTCTTGGGAGAAATGGGTATGATTTTGGTTTTAGGAGCAATATTTGAGCAGCCAAATCGATTCTGGCATCCATTTTGGACGCCATCTTCATTGTTTGTTTATATTAAAAACTTTTCACTTCTTTGTTCATATTAAACACGTTTAGCAATATTCAAAATGACACTTAAATACATAAAATAATGCATATGTCTATTTTTAAACAAATCAGACCGAAAAAAAAGCCGCCTTATTTGACGCCATCTTGAATTTCTCATAACCCCCAAAGATACCGAACCGGCATCATTTGGATTCTCTATCAGTAGCATGCCCATCAAAACAAAAACAAAACATTTACTTTACACCCCAATGTCGGGTTTAGTGAAAAACAACAACAATTAGCAACATATTATATATTGACATGAAACATTTTCATCATTAATAAAACATGAATTGGTCATATTTACTTGAATATTCTATCATTAAATTTTAAATAGCGGATTATCACGTTGAATTCGTTAACGAATTAGATAAATAACTTAATATGACAAAAAAGTTTCAGTATTATGTAACTGGGTTAATAGTTAGGAATGTTATAAATAATGGCGCATTTATATTGCGTAAATTGAGGTCGACTAATAAACCTTAATATTACTTAATACATAATACAATCTTTAATTTTTCTACATGTGTCGATTTTAATATGACATGTTATATACTTTTCATATATTATATTTCATAAAGTTAGGAAATATTAACACAACAAAGTTAAATGCATAATCTCATATTATGGGACTTTAAGCATCATTTTACGAATATTAGCACGAATACATGCACGTGCTTATGATTTAATAAAGAGAAGCTAAGAAGCCGAGATTACTTTAACTAATTATTACGCAGGGCGTTTAGTGAAGATTTTAACAATAATCGTACTCTTTTTGGATAATAAATTGCATTCTGTAGCAAAATTGATTCATATTACGCAACACATCGCAACGTTATTGTGAAATTATATCTACGTCTTCAATTTAACATTAACCGGCGTATTTCGTCTTAACGTTTTGTTTTAAACCAAACGCAGATAATACGTATAAGGACAGTCATACGATTTTTGTGTTTCATTATTATAGGCAAAGCAGTGTGATAATTAATTATTCGTTTAATAGTGCAATTAATTATACTATGAACATAAACAAAGTAAGGGATTAAAAAACGATTTCACAATGCAATTTTTTGTGAACGTCTTTCTTTTAGATATGATAATGAAGCGGAACAATTTAAATATAATAGAATTGTTCAAACATTACATTAACGGGAAGGCTTACTTAAAACACTCGTTTAATGTCGACCTCTAATTGCTGCATGCACATCAACATTCATGTCATAATAAATTACATAAATTGTTATAACAAAATGTGAGTAAATTATCAGCGAAAACACTTGTACTGATTACATTATTAGTCGTTGCTCTACATATAAAGTATGTTGTTGACATTTCCATTATGAAATGACTTTCTTTCTTTCGCCCACAAAAAGCGCTCATAACTACCGATTATTAAATTCCGATGCACAAAACATACGAATGCTTGTTGAGCCTTCGTCCCAGCTTAATTGTGATAGTGTTCAATTACTGTCGAAATAATATGAGACTCGTTCTGAGAAAACTGGGCTTAATGCATGTGCGTAAAGTGTCATCCCAGATTAGCCTGTGCAGTCCGCACAGGCTAATCAGGGACGACACTTTCCGCTTTTTATGGTATTTTTAGTTTCAAGGAAGTCCCTCCTTACCGAAAATCAAGTTTAGGCGGAAAGTGCAATATATGTTTATTTATATTTTAAGTATAACATTATCATTCTTTGATTACCTCGAATATAAGAGAGTGTAACTTATATTGATACATATAGCATATTTTCAAATTAATACAACACAGAGCAAAGTATTCCAGAGGTATTAATGACGATTACAGCAGCAACATGTACAATATGATATATTTCACAATAGGAAGTCTCTCAAAGGGCAGTACATATTGCATTAACGGTAACAGGTATTTACTTCTTGATCTGTGAAAACTGGGTGCACTTATACTTGAAAAGAAGAATCTTGTGTAATCAAACCACAAAATATTCTAAATAAACATAATGCAGAACTGTTTAAGCAAAATGGGATAAAAATCCAATACCGTTATTAACCCATTTATGCCTAGCGTCTAGAAAAAAGGCATTTGCAAACAGCGCATGATGCGGCGTCTCATAAGGGTCTGCGCTGTTTGCTTAAAGGGATTTCTGTAAGAAATATTCTTAATATAGAAATAAATATACTAGACATCCCTAATTTTGGAAATAATTTGATCCAATTTAGAAGGATGGGAGAGTCCAGCAGGCGCGTAGCTTTGCGTAGGCAGTGTAGGCACGTGTCTGCACATCATTATGAAAAATCGAAAAAGTAAAACGCCCGAAAATGCAAAAAAAAATCGAAGGCTATGTGGGTTACCCCGAGATAATTCAAACATTAAATATTTTGTTAAATTACACGTATTCAGCGAGTTCAAATTCAAAACTAAGAAAGCAAGCGTAGCCTTTTTACTCTCGGCAAATGCACCAACATTAAGAATATATAGCGCATTTTAATAGTATTATGTAACCTCTGAAGCGTATGAACGTCAACAGCTGGGCCGACTGGTCAATCGATAGAAGGTCTGACGAAGTCTTATGGATGCAGACAAACGGTCCCAAACTCCGCTTGATGCACTGAACGCATTTGGAAGCGCTTACCCACTTATTCAGCTGATACTCCTTGGTCGGCTCGATACGCCCCTGGTTCAGTAGGCATAAATGGGTAAATTATCAAGAATTGAATTGCATATTTGCGCTACCATTTTAATAACCATCGACGTCAAGGTTTAGTGTTACCAATACAGATTAAATCACAGGATACTTGGAACGAGTATTCTTTTGAATAAAATGAAAATTACTGATAATCTATTATGTTCTGTTTTCAAACAATGTGAGGAAAATTAAGAACATTTATTCTGGGAATCTATGATATCTAAAGCAATTATTGATGAAATGTTGCGAGATCAATCTTTTCTTTTTATTAATAGGAGCATTCTACTTGGATATTTAATAAACCTGCTAGAGCTATAAATAAAGTTATTGTGTTTATTAAGCTTTACTAATACAAGTGTAAAATGAATAAATTCATTCCAAGCAAAAGTATGACTGATGGATTTAGAGAAAAATAATTTTAAAAATAATTGAAAATCCTTTGACAGTGAACGAGAATTGGTTAATGATATTGTATCACAAACATATAATTAAAATTAGATGATTGTTGTAGTTATTTTTTTACAGCTTTTAACAAATATTATTTACAGTGTACCGCTTAATAAATAAATTAAATGTAGGACTTAAAAGTCATAATTGATATGCATCTGTTATTGTTTCTTTATGTCTTGTTCATCAATAGTTATTTTTGATAATACTTATTTTGTCTATACGCACTGAAAATTGTCTTCTTTTCTTATATATTCATATATTTAAAAAAAGTTGTCGTACACAAAATTTCATGAAATGCATAACACTTTAAGTATAAACCTGAATCAATGGTGTAACAATTTCTGTAATTTGAAAAAGTGAAGCTATCCTTACACTTCACACTTAGTAAACGGTCTGTTGACAGTGTGCACTATTCTGTAATGTTATCTCATTTCAAGATACACTCTTGCTTGAAAATCATTTAAAATTTATATTGACAAGAGTAATATTTTCATCCTGAGGAGAATAAAACATGCAGGGCAGTTACAAGCAGATACTTTTAAAATTTGTTGAAACTTAAAAACGTCATTGATTTATATTATACAGATACACTTAGAAGTTGTTTTTTCATAGCTGATTTCATAACATTAGTGTGTTTTTGTACATATGATGTATGTGTTTGTTTAAAATCTTGAAATGAAATTTGCGGAACAAAATATATAAATGAATTCAAAACGAATCAGTCACCATTAAAGGTGAAAACTTGCAAATGAATATAAATTGAGACATTAAAACAATTGCAAAAACTGCCATTCAGTAAACAAAATCAAAATGCTTAGCTGCTCTAGTCTCTGGTTAGCGAATATACATCGACAGATCATCGGCATTTAATTAATTAAAGTTATCACACATGTATATAAAAAATGTTGACCTTTAATTTTTATATATACAATCGCGTTGTCATTGTGGTTAAGTAAAAATCTGTCGTCGATATTTTAAAACTTTCAACTCATTCAGGTCTAGTTTTAAAAGACACAGTGATACGCGTGGAGGTATTAGTTTAGGTCCAGAAAGGCCAAAAATCAAAAAGCCCGCATACCAAAAAGGCCCCAAAGCGTACCAAAAAGGCCACACAAAAAATGAACAAAAAAGGCCTTAAAGCAATTATTGTTATTTTAGGTTTCAAATTGTGTTTACAAAGAAATACACATAAATGAAAATGGAATAAGACATAAAACAGGTATGAGTTTTTTTTTTTTCTTTATTTGTTGTTTATGTTTAAATATACATTTACGATATATACAGTCAATGTACAAGCACAGTCACACACTTTATATGACAAAATATACATTAACAAGAAAAAATACAGACAATATACAGTCAACGTGACAAAATACAACATAATGTAAACTACAAATATACATGTACATTACGCCAGCACAACGTCGTACACTTGACCGATCTTGGGGAGGAACTCGGAGGTGGTGCATTCTTTCAACTTGTCCCAGATGGACACCAGGGACTTCTGGACCTTAGCCGACCGCGTTGTGGTGATCCGTTGGAGGTCGCTGCCTTCAACAAGCATCCTCACCATTTTCGATTCTTGTCTCAGATGTGGAATGTACTAAACAAGCTACAAACAGATCCTCATATAATATGTTATGTACTTAATTATATACATTTTTTAGCTCATCTATTTTTTGAAAAAAAAGAGCTATTGTCATCACCTTGGCGTCGGCGTCGGCGTCTGCGTCGGCGTCGGCGTCGGCGTCGGCGTTGGCGTCCGGTTAAGTTTTGCGTTTAGGTCCACTGTTCTCAAAAAGTATCAATGCTATTGCATTCAAACTTGGTACACTTACTTACTATCATGAGGGGACTGGGCAGGCAAAGTTAGATAACTCTGGCATGCATTTTGACAGAATTATGTGCCCTTTTTATACTTAGAAAATTGAAAATTTTGGTTAAGTTTTGTGTTTAGGTCCATTTTATTCCTTAAGTATCAAAGCTATTGCTTTCAAACTTGCAACACTTACTAACTATCTTAAGGGGACTATGCAGGCAAAGTAATGTAACTCTGACTGGCATTTTGACAGAATTATGTGCCCTTTTTATACTTAGAAAATTGAAAATTTGGTTAAGTTTTGTGTTTAGGTCCACTTTATTCCTACAGTATCAAAGCTATTGCTTTCATACTTGCAACACTTATTAACTATCATAAGGGGACTGTGCAGGCAAAGTTATGTAACTCTGACTGGCATTTGGACGGAATTATGGGTCCTTTATACTTAGAAAATTGAAAATTTTGTTAAGTTTTGTGTTTTGGTCCACTTTACCCCTGAAGTATCATAGATATTGCTTTCATACTTGGAACACTCGCAAACTATCATAAGGGTACAGTAAATGGACAAGTTGCATAACTCTGGTTGTCATTTTTACGGAATTATGGCCATTTTTTGACTTAGTAACTTTGAATATATGGTTAAATTTTGTGTTTCGATCCACTTTACTTCTAAAGTAAAGGCTATTGCTTTCAAACTTCAAATACTTTCATGCTATCATGAGGTTACTGTACCTGGCAAGTTGAATTTTACCTTGACCTTTGAATGACCTTGACTCTCAAGGTCAAATTATTAAATTTTGCTAAAATTGCCATAACTTCTTTATTTATGATTAGATTTGATTGATACTTTGACAAAACTACTCTTACCTGACATACCACTATAGACTCCACCCAAACCATCCCCCGTGCCCTCCCCCCCCCGAATCCCCCCCTAATTTTTTTTTTAAGATCATCTCACAAATGACCACCACACCCTCACACTATACCCCCCCACCCCCCCCCCCCCCAAATTATTTTTTTTGAAACGGTTAAAAAACACAAATATTTATTTTATTATTTTATGTTTGAAATACCGTCCAACCATCACACCCAAGAATCCCCCCCGAATCCCCCCCTTAATTTTTTTAAGATCATCTCACAAATGACCACCACACCCTCACACTATACCCACCCCCACCCCCCCAACCCAAAAAAAAATGTTTTTTTTGTTGAAACGGTTAAAAAACACAAATATTTATTTTTATTTTTTTATGTTTAAAATACCGTCCAACCATCGCACCCAAGAATCCCCCCACCCCCCCCCCCCCTTCCCCGATTTTTTTTGTTTTGCATTTTTGCACTTTTCTTTCGCAGTCCTTTCACCTTTAAAAAGAAAATAGATGAGCGGTCTGCACCCGCAAGGCGGTGCTCTTGTTGTATGTTAAATAATTATATTAAATATTTGTCTTTAAGAAGTCACTAATCCATATGCGTATATTTTATTTAATTTAGTTTATTGTTTTACATAGTAATTAAGAATCACGTTGTATTAAACACTATATATTGTGTATGTTACTTTTGATGACATTGACTATGTTATACGATCATAACAATGCTCATGGGTCATTTTGACCTAACGCATTGTAGATATGTGTTATATCGGATTTGAATAAAACGTTCTTCGTCTTCTTATATAATTATTTTACTTACCTGTGCCACATTTGCGATGTTGCCATCTGTTACACCAATCGCATTGCATGCTGGCGGGGCTGCACCTGCTGACCGCATCCTACACAAGGATAGGAGGCCATACCACAACACTCACATATTGTCAACACATAATAAATTAACACTCGTGAAGAAATACGTACAATTTACACGATTTAAAAACACTAAATTTCTCAATAATTCTGGATCTTATATATATTTGACCGCCACGTAAGTTCACAACACCATCATTACTCATTTGTTACACTTTGAGATGCAAATAGAAAGTTCAGAGAAAAAGATAATAACTTAAACGGATAATTCCTACGTGATAATTGGCGATAATTATGCCGACTTTGATTACAAAATTAACGGCTTTTAATTTAAAAATTGAAACATCAATTACTCAAGGAAAAATATTGTGACTAACGAACAATTCATACATGTATGCGATAATTGGCGATAATTTTGCCGACTTTAATTATAATATTAACGGCTTGTAAGTAGACTAATAAATAAGTTAAAACCAGAATTAATATGACTATTTAATAGATACGATAATTATATTCAACATAACTACTCAATGATAATAAAAATATTGTATGGTCTTTCTGGTATACCATGAGGCCTTTTTGGTTCACTTATGCGGCCTTTTTAATGCGGCCTTTTTGGGAAGGCCTTCTTGGTAAACGGCCTTTCTGGTACTATACCGACCGACGTATTTATTTACATAAACGCTTATAAAAATAACTGACGTAACGCCTTCACAGGGCGTGTTTACCACATCAATTGAAAAATGTCGTCTGCTTATGACGACCATATGCTTTTTTTGAACGTAAGACGTAGTGCTTTTTGAGACGTAACGAATCATTTAATAAATCAAGTTTGAAATAAATGCAGCCGCAATGGCTATTTATTCGTGAAGTCTTCAAACGTAGGTTTATTGTTGAATATATCACAACTGATACGCAGATCGATTTGTCATTTCAAAAAGTGGCTTCTTCTCATCTTACGTGTTAAACTATGTTGAAACTGTATACGTTATTGCTGGTCGCAATAGTAGTGTTCGCGGTGAAAATTCGTGGATCGGAATTTTCAATAGAAGCAGAGAACATGATCAGAACATCCGGTAAGATAATGTCAAGGGCTCACGCGTCAAACAATATGTCTGTTCTTCTGCATCAAGGCAACATACTTAGTTATGAATTCTGTCTCATGGCGCCCTCGCCCTTAAGGCTTTTGAGACTTCTTTATTCGAACGACGGCGGAAGTGATCGGATACGTGTAAGTGTGGACAAAATGGAAATAACTTCATTTGATACGGTGATTGTCGCGAACAACGGACTCGCGTGGAACACGTTTCGATCTCAAAGTATGGCGAACGCCTCCCTCATTTTCTCACAGGGCATACATATACTGACAATTTTCGCGGAGGAAACTGACCAGTATGGCGTGGAAATAGACATGGTTACCGTTGACATCAATTCCTCCCAGTCGCACGCCTCGTCTGTGTGTGAGGTGTTTTGTTTCGACAACATCCGGTATCGCCCTGATGTCACGGAGAAACAACACGCCGCGAAAGGTCGGGCGGTTCAGAAGAGCCGGCCGACGAAATGCGCGGAGGAAGACAACGTGAACATTCCGGTATTCCATGAGTCCACGAGAATATTCACAGTGACCGCGAGTCTTCCGAAATATACGACATTTGCAAACAACAGAGGCGCAGATTTTACAAACTGTGAGATGGCGGAAAAGTTGTTTTATTTTTCAGGGATTGGATATCAAAATAGGTCATCAACTGCTAAAGATAGTTCGGCTTTTTATTTGAATTTACATCCCGTGATCGGGGACTCGGGCTCAAATCAGGTCGGTAGACTAGTTATCACGTTCCCACTCAGTGGGCCTTCGAAAGGAGCAATGGAATCAGAAACTGGTTTACGCTTTGTTTTACATAATGTTCACTACAGCGGCACGCTTTTAATCCAGTTCGACTATTTTAATCGTTATGGGAAATGGTCTTCTGCGCAACACGCAACTGTGGTCGACTATGAACAACTACTCGAGTTTAATTCAACAGATTTTAGTTTGCGAGAAGGCAGCTCAAATGAAATAAGGATTACATTCTATTCAAAACAAAAGAATCCAGAATCGCTACAAATAGGCAAGATTTACGCGATAAAACGCATCTTCCAAACAGACGTAGCAACGGAGGTATACAACGACGGTAAGACTGTGATCGAAGTAGTAAAGGTCGACCTTTGGTGGCGAGTTAACCAGAGCATGACGGTAACCATTAGCAACACAGGGCGCACCGACCACGGCGTCCACTATTTCCGGGTGTACCAGCGCGTGCCGTGGTCGTCGGACGGCTGGTCCCAAGTTTTCGTCATGTACCAAGATGGCAACATCCGTATCCTCCCTATCACTCCGCACGGCCTTGACTGGATTCCATTCGGTTCGTCCGTCATAATCGGCCAGACTAATCCCGCCGACGTCCGTCCGTGCGCACCAATCGATCACGTGAACATTAACACGGACATGCTACAACTGACGTTGCACTACGCCGACGGTGGCGTCGTCACCATGAAGATCGTGTCGCTGGTCAAAGAAACCCGTCTGCTTATCTCTAACGCGACGTTTGTCCGACCCAGAAATCTCTATCCATTTTTCACATTCCGGTCCATGTACGTATCCGACGGAAACGGTGACGTAGACCGCATTTCGGCGGACGACGGTCATACTTACTCTATCATAGAACCATGGGGTTCACTTCCGGGGACGTTCTTTGCATTTTACCGACAGTGCATTTCGAAGCATAACACTCTCAGTCCAGACATACAGTTGCATATTATCCGGTAACAATGTGCCTTGCCAATCTACGGTAGTTATGTATCTGATATTTCAGCTAATTATTTGCTTCAAAACTATGTACATGTAAATGGTAATATTCTTTAAAAAAAACGTCTGCGTTTATCTGTTGTAAGGTTGAGAGTATTCACATATCAGAAAAAAACATTCAACGAAATGAACTTTATTGTTTCTGTTGTTATGCCGTTGGTCTAGAAGACGAATGCCATTTTATATGTATATGCCTCTGTTAGAACGATTTAAAAAATAATAATTAGCCGTATATTTTATATAACCAAACTTTGTATAAATTAAACAAGTTATTAACTGTATATGATACTAGTAGAACAGAGATTTCAAATCGTAAATCAGCAAAGAAGTTAAAGTTAAAAGAAATGCGATCCTGAATAAAACTGTTTTAGATATTTCATCACCCCCTTGACATAACTTGTGTTATGTGTTATTGCCATAGATTGTGTTTATGTGTGTTTATACTTTTAATTGACGTTTTATGTTATATTATTTAATGGTATTATTTGTTTTCACGTGACAGAAAATAATCAGTATATTAAAGTATGAAGACGATGAACCGTTGTATAAGTCTGAATTAACTGTCTGTCTGTTAACAAATAACGTGTCATTTGTAAATGACTTTAAAATATTAGTATTTATAGTGAAAGGTTGCATAACAACTTTAAATATACACTCGATGACATCATTTTTAAACATATATGTTACCCAGGAAAATATGTTCGCAAAGACGTAGCAATAAACTGAATGAGGCAAATGTATTATAAATAGGAACTAGTTGTCCGTCAGCTACGTCCTGAAAACAATTATTGTTTATAACTGAATGCACTGTTTATATTTGTATTCAAATAATCAATACCCACGTACATTGTAGTATATAACAATTTGTTGATCTTAGTAACGATATAACAGTGTGTTTAAAACAACATAAATACAAAAAATCAACAAATATTTCGCAAAGTATTTCGCGAAATAAACTCCATAACAAATCCGTATTCCTTATATCAATTGCCAAGATTTTAACGCTAGATGTGTTATGGTAATATAGATTTAACGAGATAAAATGCTCGTTTTTATTTTGTATCCGACAATAAATTCCATGCTTATTTCCCGCCACGATATGCGAACATTTACGAGCGAACGCGAGACTGGCTTCGGACAGCATCGGAAGAACGAAGTTTTCACGAGGATTTCGATGTGCTTCCGAAACTGTCATATTCCGATGTATTATGTTGATCGTCCAAAACAGTCATGAATGAGAACTTGTCGTATCGCTAAACCAATTTTTAATTTATATCTGGAGTTATCTACAAAGTACGGAATAACGTTAGTGCCATCGTGGTTACACTTTTAAATCCAGAGGGCGACAATGAGATAGTGCGATAGTACGACGGCGACAATGCGATAGTACGATGGCGACAATGCGATAGTACGATGGCGACAATGGGATAGTACGATGGCGACAATGCGATAGTACGATGGCGACAAAGCGATAATACGATGACGACAGTGCAACAATACGATGGCGACAGTGCGATAGTACGATGGCGACAATGCGAAAGTGCGATAATACGATGACGACAGTGCGACAATACGATGGCGAAAATACGATAATACGATGACGACAGTGCGACCGACAATATGATGGCGATAATGCGATAGTACGATGTCGACAATGCGATAGTGCGATAGTGCGATAATACGATACTTATACGTCAGATCTCCAAATCAATCGTTGTAAATTCTCTGAAAACTATTCAGTCGCGTGAAATGGCTCAAATTACGTAACCTTTTATTAAATATAAAGCGTTTATTTAAAAAGTAACACTCGTGTTTATAAATTAGTCGTTCTAAATCCGTGATGACTTTGATTTTAATCCGTTTGCTTTAGAAAATGGACTATTGTAAACTGAAAATCAAAAATACGTCTTATCGTTCGAGTGTAAAAATGCGCTAAAATGCCCGGATGAAGTAGGATTTTGGGCAGGCAAAAGAGATAAGATTATTAATATTGAATTTGCTAATTCTTACAAAATTTCATTTATAAACTTTTTTTCGAAGATTTCTTTTCAGAGAATTTTAGTAGAACCGTTTTTTATAGAAAATAAACAAATTTCATTCGTAGAACAATTCTGTTATTGGCAAAAGCTATTAAACACTTACCAGAGGGGGTAATAAGGCGGTAGTCAATTTGGCGACTTCCCTACCGAGGCAGGTATTTCCGCCGTTTTAAACCCTTTATTACTTATATTATTTGTTTATATACCGCTCACTTTCCATCCACATCAGAAAGAAAGTTACTTGTGTTTATAAGAGGGGGTAATCACGTGACAAAAAAGATGGCGACGTCCATGCCGAGGCAGGTATTTTTCGTCGTTTTATACCCTTTATTACTTGTATAATTATTTTATTCCGCTCACTTTTCAGCCATATTAGGAAGAAAGTTAATGGATTTAATTTTATAGTAATATTCGCTCTATATCTCGACTTTACTCGGAGCGAAATTTCCTAGCGGGATGACCTAATTAGGGCTCCACTAAGAAAATTTGCGGGAAGTAAAGTCGAGATATAAAGCGAATTTAAATACGAAATAAACGCTAATCACCTTTTTACTGATATGGCTGGAAAGTTAGCGTCATTAAAAAAAAACAACAGAAGTAATAAAGGATATAAAACGGCGAAAAATAACTGTCTCGGTATGGACGTCGCCATCTTGACTATCACGGAATTACCCCCTGTGTTTATTTCGTATTAAATATTCGCTACATACCTCGACTTTACTCGCTGCTAAATTTCTTAGCGGAATGACCTAACTACGCTCCACTAAGAACATTTGCGGGGTGTTAAGTCGAGATATAAAGCGAATTTTAATACCAAATAAACGCATAGCACCTTTTTACTGATATGGCTGTAAAGTGAGCGTCGTTTAAAATTAAACAAAAGTAATACAGGGTATAAAGCGGCGAAAAATAACTTTCTCGGCATGGACGTTGCCATCTTGACTATCACGTGATTACCCCATCTGTTTAATATAGCTATTATGTTTTGCTTCCGTAATAGTTTGCGTGGCATGGTGGTAGCAAAACCGCTTACCAGTCGTGTCGACACGATTCGAATACCGGCGGCGACAGTGTTTTGTTTATCTTACTAAACAAATTAGTTAAGTCTATTAAAAGCATTCAAGATTTGTAAGTAATCGTATCTAATGACATTTAAAAAAATGCCAATATATGTTAACAATTTCTTTAAAAACATGTGGGAATGAGATTTTGATTAAATTATCGTAGTTCCACAACTTGCTTCATTCATGCCATCATTCCAATAAATATGGTCCTAACATTTTTTGCTGACTTTGCATTCTCAGTTATAAATGTGTTTTTTACAGAGTGAATCACGTCGTATTTGAATTTGGGATAACATACTTATTCAATGTAATTATTAATGGGGTACGTTACATTAAATAGTTTTAACGGATACATAATTTTATTGTTTCTTGCAGAAGACACAACATCGAGTTTTTAAGGGCTGTAATATCGTTAAACTTTGTGACGGCAAACCTTGCGATTTTGGGCGGTAAAGGAAGGGGTCAAATTAAAATAGTTTTATATTAAAGTGCAAATTGTGTTGCAAATTATTTGAAATTATTTGAATAATTTGAATAAGGATAAAAAGCTCAGAAATTGTGATCCAAAATAAAGCGTGCATGTGATATTTGAGTATGTTACAAAGTTGGAAAATATAACAACAACAACAGCAACAAAAAGACAACAACAGCGAATCGCCCCAATCTGTTTAAATGAAAATGAGGTGATTGAAACAGTATAATGAATATTAACAAACAGAAGAAGAAAAAAAAGATATTACTTGTTCTTATCTTTCCGAATGAAACAGTCGTCCAGTCTCGTAAATAGTAATGATTTAATGATAATATTAATTAAAAAAACAAGAGCATAAATGAACGTCAAGCCAATCAGAAATAACAATTACGTCCGGGAATTTATTTTCTCGCAAAATGCCAAGCTTCTTGATACATTTTTCTGATTTTCCGATGATAAAGGATGGTTCGCAATATTTCACCACTTCTTGTTTCATTTATTTGTACTTTTTAGTAACGTTTATTTTGATAGCATTTAAGATCTTCATGCAGTCAATTGTTACTTCAGCCGAAATTTCCCTGTATCTTGCAAATAGACTGTTGACGCCGTCGGCGCTCTCGTAATGTATTTACCCTTAAGAGAGTGTAGCTGCACTATTTGGTGTTCATCCTGAATAACACTATACACTAAATGACAAAACAAAACCAGTATTGTTTTTCAGTTGTTGTGATTCCTTTATTTAATGACTGAATTTTCAACAAAAACTGTCGAGCCGGCTTTTTATACTGGTCTTTATTTCAAAGTCTTACAAATTACATCGTGGTTAATTACTCGTGTAGAATGAGTAACGCAATACTTTCTATTACGAGTAGAGGAAATTATTAGGCCTATTATTTTACATTTCTCGCAATACTTACCATTATACAGCACTCCTTTGATTCCATTCATTAATGATTTGTTTGTTTGACTTATTGTATTGATGTTAAAAAATGGTAGAGTGTGACTTCCACTTTAAGTTAAACATTACCAATCACCAATAATCGATGCATCCATATTTATACAATGCATGGTAAATTCGGCCTGTTAGTGATTATTAAACACATGGATTGTTATTCTATTTTGTGCCTACGTTTGTTATTTGCATGTTAACATTTATCCGACAAGCAAACATACCACGATATTGGAATACAAGATGTTTAGAATTAGTTTACAACGAATCGTTCAATTAAGGCTTCTGTACGGTGAACGGAGTTTCAAATATTGACTTTATGAGCACGTACACGCTATTATGTTGTACATATACACCATAACCCTTGACATGTGCGTCTTTTTCTTTCTTGAAAACATTCATTCATCAGCCTTTTTATTTTTTAAAGAGTCCTATGCGCTTTCGTATTTTTAAATTGTAACACAATCCGAACATATTGAATAAAAATAGACCATACATAGATTCATTGTCGTTATGGAATGAAATCCTGTGAAACTTTACTCAAAGCTGACGACTAGTTATGTCGTTTGATGTTACGTGTTTCAAATTCGGAAATAGGGTCAAGCTCTCAAATTGGCTGAGTCGTAAGTTTCGAAAAGGTTTATTATTTCCACGCTCAGCAAAGTTGTGACGGTGGGATTCTTGAATCAGGTTTTTCATCTAGCCATCGTATTTCTTTGTCCGGGCATATATGAACTTCGTTGTTGAAAAAAAAACATGCGCGTAATGTCTTGTCCCAGATTAGCTTCTATAATCCGCGCAGGATAATCACGATAATCAGGACGACACTTTCCGCATAGGGAAATGTTCGTCCCATATTAGCTTGTGTAATCCGCACAGGATTATCAGGACGACACTTTCCGCTTAGGGAAATGTTCGTCCCATATTAGCTTGTGTAATCCGCGCAGGATTATCAGGACGACACTTTCCGCTTAGGGAAATGTTCGTCCCATATTAGCTTGTGAAATCCGCGCAGGATTATCAGGACGACACTTTCCGCTTAGGGATATGTTCGTCCCATATTAGCTTGTGTAATCCGCGCAGGATTATCAGGACGACACTTTCCGCTTAGGGAAATGTTCGTCCCATATTAGCTTGTGTAATCCGCGCAGGATTATCAGGACGACACTTTCCGCTTAGGGAAATGTTCGTCCCATATTAGCTTGTGTAATCCGCGCAGGATTATCAGGACGACACTTTCCGATTAGGGAAATTTTCGTCCCATATTAGCTTGTGTAATCCGCGCAGGATTACCAGGACGACACTTTCCGCTTAGGGCAATGTTCGTCCCATATTAGCTTGTGAAATCCGCGCAGGATTATCAGGACGACACTTTCTGCTAAGGGAAATGTTCGTCCAATATTAGCTTGTGAAATCAACGCAGGATTATCAGGACGACACTTTCCGCTTAGGGAAATGTTCGTCCCATATTAGCTTGTGAAATCCGCGCAGGATTATCAGGACGACACTTTCCGCTTAGGGAAATGTTCGTCCCATATTAGCTTGTGAAATCCGCGCAGGATTATCAGGACGACACTTTCCGCTTAGGGATATGTTCGTCCCATATTAGCTTGTGAAATCCGCGCAGGATTATCAGGACGACACTTTCCGCTTAGGGAAATGTTCGTCCCATATTAGCTTGTGTCCTCCGCGCAGGATTATCAGGACGACACTTTCCGCTTAGGGAAATGTTCGTCCCATATAAGCTTGTGTAATCCGCGCAGGATTATCAGGACGACACTTTCCGCTTAGGAAAATGTTCGTCCCATATTGGCTTGTGAAATCAACGCAGGATTATCAGGACGACTCTTTCCGCTTAGGGAAATGTTCGTCCCATATTAGCTTGTGTAATCCGCGCAGGATTATCAGGACGACACTTTCCGCTTAGGGAAATGTTCGTCCCATATTAGCTTGTGTAATCCGCGTAGGATTATCAGGACGACACTTTCCGCTTAGGAAAATATTCGTCCCATATTAGCTTGTGTAATCCGCACAGTATTATCAGGACGACACTTTCCGCTTAGGGAAATGTTCGTCCCATATTAGCTTGTGTAATCCGCGCAGGATTATCAGGACGACACTTTCCGCTTAGGGCAATGTTCGTCCCATATTAGCTTGTGAAATCCGCGCAGGATTATCAGGACGACAATTTCCGCTTAGGGAAATGTTCGTTCCATATAATCTTGTGTAATCCGCGCAGGATTATCAGGACGACACTATCCGCTTAGGGAAATGTTCGTCCCATATTAGCTTGTGTAATCCGCGCAGGATTATCAGGACGACACTATCCGCTTAGGGAAATGTTCGTCCCATATTAGCTTGTGTAATCCGCGCAGGATTATCAGGATGACACTTTCCGCTTAGGGATATGTTCGTCCCATATTAGCTTGTGTAATCCGCGCAGGATTATCAGGACGACACTATCCGCTTAGGGAAATGTTCGTCCCATATTAGCTTGTGTAATCCGCGCAGGATTATCAGGATGACACTTTCCGCTTAGGGATATGTTCGTCCCATATTAGCTTGTGTAATCCGCGCAGGATTATCAGGACGACACTTTCCGCTTAGGGCAATGTTCGTCCAATATTAGCTTGTGAAATCCGCGCAGGATTATCAGGACGACACTTTCCGCTTAGGGCAATGTTCGTCCCATATTAGCTTGTGTAATCCGCGCAGGATTATCAGGACGACACTTTCCGCTTAGGGAAATGTTCGTCCAATATTAGCTTGTGAAATCCGCGCAGGATTATCAGGACGACACTTTCTGCTTAGGGAAATGTTCGTCCCATATTAGCTTGTGTAATCCGCGCAGGATTATCAGGACGACACTATCCGCTTAGGAAAATGTTCGTCCAATATTAGCTTGTGAAATCCGCGCAGAATTATCAGGACGACACTTTCCGCTTAGGGAAATGTTTGTCCCATATTGGCTTGTGAAATCCGCGCAGGATTATCAGGACGACACTTTCCGCTTAGGGCAATGTTCGTCCCATATTAGCTTGTGTAATCCGCGCAGGATTATCAGGACGACACTTTCCGCTTAGGGCAATGTTCGTCCAATATTAGCTTGTGTAATCCGCACAGGATTATCAGGACGACACTTTCCGCTTAGGGCAATGTTCGTCCCATATTAGCTTGTGAAATCCGCGCAGGATTATCAGGACGACACTTTCCGCTTAGGGCAATGTTCGTCCCATATTAGCTTGTGTAATCCGCGCAGGATTATCAGGACGACACTTTCCGCTTAGGGCAATGTTCGTCCCATATTAGCTTGTGTAATCCGAGGCGGGTAAATCAGGACGACACTTTCCGCTTAGGGAAATGTTCGTCCCATATTAGCTTGTGTAATCCGCCCAGGATTATGAGGACGACACTTTCCGCTTAGGGGAATTTCTTGTTGAAGGAAGTCTCGTCTTAACGAATATCAAGCTAAGGTGGAAAGTGTGGTCACAGCTTGTGCTGATTGTACATGCTTAACTGGGATGACACTTTACAGTGTTTTCCAGAACATATTCAGCAGGCAAGTGGAATAGGTTTTAACTTGAAACTTCATCAGTCGATATATCTTAATAACAGGCACGTGAAATCCACATGATACATAACTTTTGTTTTGTCTATTTAAGAGTAATCTGAATGTGTTATTTGCATTTTAGAATACAAGTTCATGTTCTATTTCAGCCCGCCTTGGTTTATTTTTTTCTGTATGTTACATTTTAGTCCGACATTAGTTGTTGACCCTTATAGCCAGGATAGTACTTTTTTATCATATTTTGCCGGTACATAGTGTTAATTTATGCAAAAATTCGCCTTTTAATCATACATAAGCATTTCTTTCTAGTTATAGAAAAGTTGATGGCATCTGTTCGCAATTGTCTTGTTAAGTCTGGGTCTTGAATATCCACACCAACGTATTAACCTTAGATGAAAAAAACTCTAAATTAAAAATCTCTAATATACATGTCCAATAACTATTGTTCGAGTAACAAGCGTGGTTCATTTTAAAATACCAAAAACTTGACATGTTAGCTTATATGCAAATAGACCATTTCAGATATAATTCATGTGCAGTAATAATTGATTTTCACCTTATCTGACGATTTCCGCCCCAAGAAGCCCTGTAAGTTGTATAAGTGTCCACGTGTGTAACTAGGACAAACAAGACCAACAAACTCCACGCCGCAATAACGTTACCGAATCGCGAGATGAAATAATTAAATCTGGATTTAGACAAAACACACAAATACATTGTGTGTATGTACTGGCATCTTTGTATCCACAGTAAGCTTTAGACTTTGTTAAGCAGTACGATCAACATTCAGTATGGTGTAAGTGTACTTATCCTGGAGGCAATTTAAGTGAGTTTTGTCTAGTTAGTTTGTTCAACACTCCAACTAATGCTGAACTAATCCATCTATTTACTTCCGAACAACCGTACACTCACCACATCGGCTTACTACATTATATAAGTTACATCACCGCTGTCGACACAGTATTCAGGTAAATAAGTCGAAGCTTTCGAAGATTATTAAATAAATATATATAAACTAGTATTTAAAATAACGAGACCTGTGAAGTGTATTTGACAATTTCCTTTTCGCTTGCCAAACGCGTCGACTAAAAATTGAAACGGTCAACGTATTAACCCATTTATGCCTAGCGTCTAGAAAAAAGGCCTTGGCAAACAGCGTAGACGCAGATGAGACTCCGCAAGATGCGGCGTCTCATCTGGGTCAGCGCTGTTTGCTTAAAGGAATTTCTGTAATAAATATTCTAAACAAAGAAATAAATATATTAGAGATCCCTAATTTTGGAAATAAATTGATCCAATTTTGCAGGATGGGAGAGTCCTCTAGGCATACATTGGTTAACTCTTTTCTGTCAGATACACATTTGTAAACGACCTAATGTGGAAGACAAGCTTTATAACCCTTGCTATTCAACCAATATGCATATAACAATCATTATATTGTTTAAGAAAGCATTTGAGATTTTTCTTTATATAATTAATAGTTTAACTTTATTTTGGCGAAATAAAGTGGTAGATTCAAATGAAGTCACGTTTGATGTTCAATTCGTTTTAATGTTGTTTATACTTTCCGCTTAGGGAAATGTATGCATATATTCACGTAACAGTTAAACTGCAACATTGTATTTTCTAAACGGTAACGGTTAACACATGTAACTTTGATATTTAAGGATAATTTTAGTTTTGCATTTATTATTCCATGTTAATTTATATAATATGAGAGAAGGTTCTACCTAATGTACGGACAAATTCTTTGATATTCTAACGCACCAATCAAAATAAGGACATTTTTGCGTAATTAAACATTTCAATAATTTCTATTAAATACTAATTTAGCCAAACAATTTAGTTTAAATTATTGCTTGATGTAGCTAAAAGCTTTTTACATCATCCACGTTTTAGTTGTGCTTGTGCGGAAGTTTTATTCAGCCTCACGATTTCAAAGCTAGCTATGCCACCGTGGAGTAGTGGATGCGCTGTCCTTCTAGCGATAGGGGAATGGGAGGTTTCGGCTTCAATCCCAAAGGTCGGAGCGCTCTTCACATCACCTTAACAGACACAATTACTGGTCGTATCCAGGAAATGGACGTGAGGTTGTCTCTGCAAGCACCAGCCTCAAATGCAAACGAGCTTATCCCAATAAAAATGATACACTAATAGTTAGCTAAAGCTGTTGATTACAGCATCGACTGATTCAACGTTAGATAGGGCGTTATGTATTTTCATTGCGGAGATTATCACTATATTATTATGAGCACATACAACATATGGTTTTCCAAATTTGAATAGTTCATTAATACAGGTATCTAGCATTCTATCGCATTGTTTTGTTCATTCGATATCAACTGAATCGAAACGGAACTCTTCAGACCGAGCTATGTACACTACCTTTCTATTTTATCTCTTAAAACAACATGAAATGTTTCACTATGTTTCAACGTATAATTGGAAGTTTACCTAAGCTAATTGAACATACACCAGTGTAAACTTAACTATATGGTATTATTAAAGGGACTTGTTCACAGATTTTCGAAATTTAAATTTTGTATCTTTTTCTTATACATTAAAGCAAATGACAAACTACTGACGAAAACACTGAAAATACCATTTTGTTTTGAGTAATTAATAGAAACTTATACAATTGTAAAGGACTACACACGCGGACCGATTAAATATTTGGAGTGTTTCTTGTTTGTTCCTAAAGTCATTTTTTTATTTATACTGTAGGTCTTTAATTCGTATGTTTTCATTAAAAGCATCACTAGTGAACTTGAAAACGTTACAAACTCTGTGAACAAGTACAAAATATTTAAAATGTCGATTTCGAAATGAATATTCTTTTTTATTGATGGAAACAAGCTTTTGATTCAAAATTTCGTTTTTTGTTTCATAAATGAAACGTCAATAATTAGTATGACGTCGCAAGCTGTACACATCGATTAAATATTTGTCCAAAAAAATTTTGTGTGCTTGACAGAACCATGGAATACATACATGTTCTCTGGCTGTAGTTATTGGACGCAAGACTGTTAGTATTTGACGCCAGCTCTACCTGAAGGTGTTTGACGCCAGCTCTACCTGAATGTATTTAACGCCAGCTCTACCTGAAGGTATTTGACACCAGCTCTACCTGAAGGTATTTGACGCCAGCTCTACTGAAGGTATTTGTCGCAAGCTCTACCTGTAGGTATTTGACGCCAGCTCTACCTGGAGGTATTTGACGCCAGTTCTACCTGAAGGTATTTGACGCAGGCTCTACCTGTAGGTATATGACGCCAGCTCTACCTGAAGGTATTCGACGCAGGCTCTACCTGTAGGTATTTGACGCCAGCTCTACCTGAATGTATTTGACGCAAGCTCTACCTGTAGGTATTTGACGCCAACTCTACCGGAAGGTATTTGACGGCAGCTCTACCTGAAGGTAGTTGACGCCAGCTCTTCCTGAAGGTATTTGACACCAGCTCTACCTGAAGGTATTTGACGCCAGCTCTACATGAAGATATTTGACGCCAGCTCTACCTGAATGTATTTGACGCCAGCTCTACCTGAAGGTATTTGACACCAGCTCTACCTGAAGGTATTTGACGCCAGCTCTACTGAAGGTATTTGTCGCAAGCTCTACCTGTAGGTATTTTACGCCAGCTCTACCTGGAGATATTTGACGCCAGTTCTACCTGAAGGTATTTGACGCAGGCTCTACCTGTAGGTATATGACGCATGCTCTACCTGAAGGTATTCGACGCAAGCTCTACCTGTAGGTATTCGACGCCAGCTCTACCTGAATGTATTTGACGCAAGCTCTACCTGTAGGTATTTGACGCCAACTCTACCGGAAGGTATTTGACGGCAGCTCTACCTGAAGGTATTTGACGCCAGCTCTACCTGAAGGTATTTGACACCAGCTCTACCTGAAGGTATTTGACGCCAACTCTACCTGAAGGTATTTGACGCCAGCTCTACCTAAAGGTATTTGACGCCAGCTCTACCTGAAGGTATTTGACGCAAGCTCTATCTGTAAGTGTTTGACGAAAGCTCTACCTGTAGGCATTTGACGCAAGCTCTACCTAAAGGTATTTGACGCAAGCTCTACATGTAGGTTTTTGACACAATCTCTACCTGTATGTACTGAACGCAAGGCTTTATGTACAGGACGCATACTTCAAGTATTGGGCACTATCGCTGTCTTTAGGTTTTGTTCGCAAGCTGTAGCTTAATGTATAAGACGCAAGCATCTGGCTGTAAGTTTTGGACGCAAGCTCTGATCGTATATATTTTCTTATAATTAATAATAAGACTTTGGCATAAACAAGGTTCACTCTTATTACGTCGCTTGAGCGCACATCCTAATACGATAGATACAATTCTATAAACAGCTGGGTTAAGTTCAAAACCCCATTCACGTATTAAACAATTTAATGGACTTTTAATAAATAAATTGTGCAATACCATGAAGACCACATCCCCTTGTACGAAAAAACAACCGAGCGATATTTTTATTGATAACAATACAAATAAAAAATTGATTAGAATCGTTATAACACTAGCTTTCGGTAAATATTCGTCGTATAGTTGTGTTTACACACACGCGCACGCGCACCCGCACGCACGCACGCACGCAGGCAGGCACACACACGCTGATGCTGCCCTTGGAATGAGTTATTAATTTCCGTTGGTACAAAGCGCACGTTGCAAATGTAAAGGTTCGGTTTTCTAGTCTAATATTGATGATGGGACATCGTCAACCGTCTTTCAAAATTTACACCCGATCACCGGGATAAAGGTCGTTTGTTTACAGTCGGCGCAGTGCACAACAACGACATATTGGCGTATTTCCTTCACAATTACATATTTATACACATGGACGGAGAGGACCAAGAATAGGATTAATTTTTGCTGAGAAAAAAACAACAGTGATCTGAGCGGGATTCGAAGTAGGGACCTTTCTATACGATTCAGTAAAATTAATGCGATTTCGACCATATGCACTGGTAAATTGAATTGCTTTTCGGTGGACGTATATCTCGCAAGAAAATTGAATATTTCTTATTCAAACAGAACACGTTTTATTATTGTATTATTGCTTGATTTGAGCTGTGTCATTTGTGAGGTGTTAGGGTTGGAGCACCTTTAAAACAGTGAAAAACAGGCCACACTACGAAAGATTTCGTAATGAATCAAGTTTGTTAAGTAACTTAAATACATCACAACGGCAAACACACATAATGGCAAGTGCTTTATAACTATGACAGTGTCGCAAAGATTGTGCGCCCATGCGTTGCGCATGGTGGGTATATAAACTTCGGCGGTCTCATATAATCGAACACTTTCCCGGCATAAATCATTTGGATATTTTTGAAGTCTGAACTTCACAAATCGGAGCAATGTCCTTGAAGATGTTCGTCTTTGTTGTTGCTGCTGTTGTTTACCTTGCAGGTAAGCTCGTTAACTTTAATTGTTTGCAATTTGAATACTCATATTATTTTTTTTGAAAACTTGCTTTTAAGCATACCATGGTTAAGTTCAGAATAAAACACCGCATAACAGCATTAAGATATTGCGGCCAACAATCAATTTTAGGCGGAAAGTGTCGTCCCTGATTTTCCTGTGTGGACCTTTCACACACACGCATCAAAACCCCTTTCCGCATGGCGCGGCTCAACTTGTTGAACTACAGTTTTTGATTTATAGTTATGCTCATATTTGTTTTCATGTGCACAATAGTTTATCATCGCGGTTTTTGCTTTTATAAATGGTTCTTCCTCTGCTATTAAACATATTTAACTTAACGTAATTTTTTAACAATTATTCTTTTTTAACAGTTCATGTCCTTTTATTATGTTTTGTTTATTTTTTTATATATAAAACAAACAACTAAAAAACTAACAAAATAATATTACTATCACTTAAGCACAATTTGTTTTGTACTCAGTGAGTTAGAAGTAACTAACTTTCTAAGCTCTTATTTTACCAAACCCTTGACTATACATGCAAAATCAACGAACGTTTCAATGAATCCACAATATGATATATGTTGTTGAATTAATATATCTATTGTTTTGCCAGCGAATAAATGTTTGCAATGAAAATATATTTTGCTTGTGCCAATGCTTCAATTATTGCAGTGACAAATGCTCGATTTTCTCGCATAGTCTTAATGTAAAAACAATTGGGAAATGCATGTGAATATTGAGTCGTAACGTTGCAACATTGTTTTTAAAGACATTCCTTTTCAAAGTACTAATGAGCAAACGCCCCGCGTATTAAACAATAACTTTCACATACATACTTTTTGATATTTAATGAATATGAAAAATATAATTTGATATATCATTGCCGTACAACTATTCCTACCCATTCTGTGTTATATGGCTGAACGACGCCGTTAATTATGAATCGGTCGGCAATAAACAAAATGCGTAAAAAAACACACACTTGGAGCCCGTCCAAATTAGATCTATTCAAATGTGGTCAGAGAAAACGAAAACAACTTCAATTGTTTGTCATAGAAAAGAGATGTTTATATGTGGTAGAGGAGGAGGAGGAGGAGGAGGAGGAGGAGGAGGAGGAGGAGGAGGAGTTGGAGGAGGATGGTGATGAGGATAATGAGGATAATGATAATCATGATAATTGTGATTAACAGTTCAATATCTTTATATTCTAAATATTTTTCTTAGGAGTTAGCGACGCCCTTAAATGTCACGTGTGCGTCGGAACAGGAGGCGATGCCTGCAGCGACGGCTCCTTTGATGCCAATGCCTCTCTGGTAAGCAGCGAAGACGGATGCGGCGGCTCTTGTGTCACAGTGACGGCCTCATCTGGTAAATGCACATATATTATTTCGTTATTTAATGTTTGTCATGCGCTTAAACATAAGATTACATCTTTTATGTTGTTTTTCTATGAAATGTGTGTACCAAAATCTGGTAGGTTGAAAAATAATGCTTATGCAAGAATATTTTGAAACATATTAATTAGGTTTGTGTATACTCGTTTTTAATGTTTTAATGTTTCACTACGACTACTGATCATCATCATAAATCTCACTATTTTAAAGAAAAGACATCTAATTCTAACGCAATCAACACACTAACTACCGGTGAACTTTTTTGTTTTGTTGATTTAGTCGTCACTAGGGCCTGTTATCCGTCCAGTATGGCAAGCGGATGTACTACCGCAACTTTAATTGGGGTCGAAACAAAAACCTGCTACTGCGACACAGACCTATGTAACGCCGGAACAGCTGCCAGTAGCCAAAATGGCGCAGAACGTGCTGGCGTTTCCATGATATCGGCTAGTATACTCGCCGGGTTAACACTCGTTGCTAGGTCGTTTATGTAAACTTTCTAGTAACAACAACTTTTACGATCGACGGTACCATTCGTTTCGCAGTTAAATATATGGTTTTCGTTAAATGCATATACGTAGCATCTTTGTTATTCTTTTTGTATTTAAGAAACAGTCTTGGGTTTAAAGTTACTTACGAAATAATATGTAATCTCAAATGTTCAATTGCATAAATCTTTTGCGTTTTATACAGAACATTCTGCTTATTACTTATAATTTATTCGGTATGTGAAAACTTATTGTTTGTTTTCTATACGTGAAAAATATCCCTAAAAACAAAAGCGCCGTACTGCAATTACCTTGTGTGACAATGCAATATGAATTGTAATTAACATTTAATAACTACGAGCTCTACAGAACATTATTTTGAACTGTTAGACAGAACCATTGAAAACAGACTTCTCATTCTTGACACGATACTTAGTTCAACGACATTTCCTTTATCATTATATTGTACATGTTTTTAATTTATCAGTTTTAATCAGTTATTTGTAAACTTATGCATGTATGCTATATGTTGATATGTTTAGTATTAGCTGTATGTAAACTTGTTCCCCGATTTGTTTTGTTGAGCTTAAGCCTCCGAAAAATGACGGAACAAATATGAGATTTTGTTTATGTTATTTAGGGTTAGATTATAGCTTAAAAAGTGTAAGAACATGGCCTTAAATTAGCGAAATGAGCCACCATCGACGCTGAAACCGCTGATAAAAGTACTACACAAGAAAAATGTATAAACATGTACTACTATTACATACAGGATACGTTGGAGGTCGTAATGCTCATATGGGCAAATAACCACATGCAGGTTACTTACTTTGGGCTCCAATGTGACCCAGAGAAAAAAATCCCCGACTACCGCGTCGCCATACCAACAAGCTCATATAGTATAAGTACTTCTTATACCTGACCCTACTACAAACAATTCCGTATGTTCTTAAAGTTGGAGATGGATTCACGTACTCAATTCTATATTTAGACATTATGAATCTATTTTCATATGAAATAAGTTTATATCACGTTTATATCTGTATCTATCAACTGCTTAGGATTAATATAGCATTTGGCACCCTTTGCACTAACAGTGTATATGTCGTGGTTAAACAAATTATTGTAACAAGTAATCTTATGTTTATACTACCACACTGAGCAAAACTCTGTTCGTTATCATCCAGATTATGAATATTATATAATAAAAGTAATAGCAAATAATAAGCATTTGCTGTTATGGAAACATCGCCAATATGGCGTCTATAAACAATGTTTAGTTGTAGATTTTTATAAAATCTACTTTTGCAAAGAATCAGACTAGCAACAGAAGCAGTATGCCTCTAGGACCATTTGGTGAAGTCGTGGATACGACCGGTACCCTGGAGGCGCTGGGTATCGATGAAGGCTATATCAATATATATTTAAAATCCCAGACACGTGTTTTTACTTTTATTATATATATATATATATATATATATATATATATATATATATATATATATATATATATATATATATATATATATATATATATATATATATATATATATATATATATATATATATAATACGGGAGCGCCGACAAAATATTACATGCACACAGTCTGACGTTTTTAATCCTTATTAAAATTATTCAAATAATTTCAAATAATATGCAATATTATTTGCAGACTTATATCAAAACAATGTTATTTAAACCCCTATTTTGCCGCGCAAAATCGCAAGGTAAATGTTTGCCTTCACAAAGTTTCACGATATTACAGCCCTAAAACACTCGAAATTCTTCTGCAAGAAACAAGACAATTATTTATCCGTTAAAAGTATTTAAAGTAGCGTACCCCATTAATAACTACAGATACACAGTATTGTATCTCAAAATCAAATACGACGAGATTTAATTTGTTAAAAAAAATTACTGAGTATGCAAAAAGTTAGCAAATAATGTTAGGGACATATTTATTCGAATAATGGCATATATGAACAAGTTGTGGAACTAGGATAATGTAATACAAATCTCGTTCCCATCCACGTTTTAAGGCAATTGTTAACAGATTTTGGTATTTTTTTCGAATGCCATAAGATATGAATGTTTACAAATCTTAAATGATTTTAATATACATAACTTATTTTAATAGAAAAAAAATTGAACACAATACAATTAACGACATCGGTATCCGAACCCGTGTCGTCACGATCCGTAAGCCGATGGGCTACTACTTCGCTACGCAACCTTTCATGGCCTGAAACGAAACATAATATAGAGATAATACACGTTGTCGAGGGCATGATCATCTCCGGGCGCTCGAAAAATCCGTTCCTGCCCGAGTGCGCAGCACGAGGGCAGGAACGGATTTTAAGAGCGCCCGCAGATGATCATGTCCGAGAAAATGTGTATTTTCGCTATAATTGCATAAACAAATCACACATTCGAAAATAAATTAAAATAACATTGAAAAAAAAATGTTTTGTTTATTCGACATCGACAAAATAATTCGATTATTTCAATACAGTTCAATGTTGTGTTTTACATATGCCTCACTCGGTCATCATCCGAAATGACGAGGCTTTACCTTCGGATAGGCAGTTTTCGATTTAAAATGTCTTTAAAAAGTGGATTAATGAAAAGTTGAAATGCAGCCGCGCAAAGTAAGAAATGAGGAATTAATCTCGAATTTACAGCAGGAACGTTGAAGGTACATAAACACTTACATTTACATCATAGTCTTTTGAAAGTGTTGAGTAAATAACCTTAACTTCATTGACGTTGCCAATAAAAATAAGCTCTTGTCAAGAGAGTGCAGATGGTATAATTTGAAAAGTGGATTGAAATAGTCATTATCCTTGCATGCATGAGGAAACTTGTGCTTATTCAGTTCCCTATTTATGCTTGTAAAGTCGTCGAAGGCTGGAGAAGGGAAGTAACTGCGCGTGGACCAGATTATGGATATGAAAAACACATAACAGGGCTTGAACGGCACGTGAATCGCCTTGTTAATACACGATTTCTCCCGTTCCAGCCCTCCTTTTGCCAAGTTTCTGCACCCCGCCAGAGGGCATTATAGATAGAGTTTCTGCAATAATACCTATTATAAACGTTATCTAGCTTTTGCCAATAACAGAACTGTTTTTCAACCAAAAATGGTCATAGAAAAATACACTAAAATGGTCTTAGACAAATTGTTGGAAGAATATCTTCGAAAAAATGTTCATTAGTTGAAAATTGTCAGAATAAGTAAATTCTGCATTAATTATCTTATCTATTGCATCTACCAACATCCAATATCCGGGTATTTTGTATCCCTTGGGAAACAATCGCCTGACTGCGAGACGTTTTTCTGATTTTCGGTTTACAAAAGTAAAAACTGACACTAGATGTCAAGGAAAGTATATATAATACAACATTCAACATAATTGAGCCGCGTTCTAGACAACTTAGCTTAATGCATGAGCTTAAATTGCCATCCCATATTAGCATGTACAGTTAACAGGCTTATCAGTGACGACACTTTTAGATTTTATGGATCTTTGCGTTTAAAGAAAGTCTCTCCTTAACCCATTTATGCCTAGCGTCTAGAAAAAAAGGCATTGGCAAACAGCGTAGACACAGATGAGACGCTGCATGAAGCGGCGTCTCATCAGGGTCTGCGCTGTTTGCTTAAAGTAATTTCTGTAAGAAATATTCTAAATATAGAAATAAGTATACTAGACATCCCTAATTTTGGAATTAAATTGGTCCAATTTACAAGAACGGGAGAGTCCACTAGGCATAAATGGGTTAACGAAACTCCGGTTAAGGCGGAACGTGTCGTCCAAGATTAATCACTGCAAAGCATTGGGGATTTCTACCTGATTACAGGCTAGCCGACATTAACACTTAAATGGGGCAATAATCACTTACATATGAACGCGTTAACAAATAACAAGTTAATTGCAAAACATGCATACATTCTCCCGAAATGACATTCACGGGCCACCGGAACATTACTTTGGGAAAGGTGGGTATGGAAACATATTTCGTGGTTAAAAGAAGCTTTAAGGCTTACCTCACCACACATCATTGACAAGACTACAAAACCTTGCATTATAGAGTACAAAACCAGATCGTCGTAAGGCAGTAACATAGCATTGTTTAATACCCGATTACATATTATATTGAATGTAAACACATACTACTCATAATCGATATAATCAAAAGTATCTACTCACCTAATTATCAGCTTTTATACACACGAACGCGACCTCGAAACTTATAACTATTATTAATGAGTTGTTTATGACACAGAACTGTGTTCTGGACGTTTTCTGAAATCGAATGCTTAGCACAACCTCATTCCTACACCAGTTAAGTTGGTTGTAATATTTTAAGATGTTGAAGTTCATTTGCTATCAATCTAGTAAACACAAAATGACACAATGGTCACGGAATTGATGTATATTTGTTTTTATATATAAATTTATATAATTTATAAAATATAATAAATATAAATGTGTTGCAATATTGCATTCACTTACATAAAAAACATGACCAAATATTTGGCATCTCATTGTCCACATAAAAAGTGACTTTGGGCAGACCTATTCGCCGAAAAATTTGTAAGTGCTCGGCACACATACATATATTTTTGACATAATTTGTGATTCCATTCGTAAAATTAATTTGATCGTCTGATCGATCACACTATGTTTATTTTATGCAGCATATACGCATTGAAGTATATTTGTATTTCAAATCAAACAAACTTTAAATACAGTCAAACCGAGCTTCGTATCGTGTTTTCGCCTCATGGTCTCTAGCGAAAGCGTGTAGTTCACTTCCTTTACAACCAGACCATGTTTTATAACGGCTACCAAAGACCATTTACCATTAGGCGGCATAACAACAATCCTTCCTATAAGTTCGCTGCCATCCTCTGCAGTTGTTTATTTGGGATCTGTCTTTTCAGACTTATAAATTTCCGACAAAACTGGAATCCTTCTATGCTTATTTGCTTTTTTCACATTGTCTATATCTTCTATTCTTGTAACAGCCGATAGTCTATCGGTTTCTTTAACAAGAATTTCACCTTTTGTGATCATCTTATCAAACACTTCGTTGCAATAAGTGATGCCATTCAGATTGAATCTAAGACCAACAGGATCAATAGCCTTTTTGAATATACGTGTACATGTACGCGCAACTGCAAATCCATATGAGAAGCGTGCAATACGCTCAGTAATTTGCGATTGATTCTTGCAAAAAAGCACCGCTCCTTTCAGAACAGCACGTCATGGGTCTGGCGGCACTATTACCCGCAGGCCTGTGATTTTATTTTGAATCATATTCTGGGTGTATTTAGAATTGGATAACCCACCAACACGAATTGCGGTATTAATGATACCAACGTTATCGTCATTACGAAGCTTTTGAATGAATTTGATTATTCCATTTATTGCTGGCTCAAATAATTGTTGCATCAATTCTGAATGAATGACTAATTTGTCCCCTTTAAAGTCAACTTTGCCGGTAAACTGTTTCAATGCATCTTTTTAAAATTTTGTCTGCGTCTGCATTAGCCGTGTTTTTAATAGCCTTTTTTTATTTCTCGCATCTGTATTCGTTCCCATGTGTGAGATTGTTCAAGTTCAAAGTTTCTCTTCTTTTGGTTGAAAGAGGCTCGAATGTCATTTATGGAAGCTTTGTCTTTGCGCAACGTTAACATGACGTTTGGTCCATAAACATCTTCTAGAAACTGCCAGAAAGCCCGATCGACTTGTATTCCGCCATAAGCATCTCCGTCCGATCTTCAAATCTCTCTCAAATTGTTGTCTTCAATAACTTCGTGTACAGCGATATCAGCTGTTCCCCCTTCGTGGTCACATGTAAAATATAAATATTTCATTGCATGGTTTGTACCTGGTTTTTCACATAACGGTAATGACTTTTTGACAGTTTTCCATTAAATTGCACGGTGTGTACAATTTGTTTCGCTTTGATTTATGCAAAAGATATTGGGCACAGATGCTAGAATATATTTGTGACATAATCTATATATCCCTCTCTTTAAATGTTACATTGCGCTTATGGGACTAAATTAATATGTTATTTGTATATACACGATCATGTTAAATTACGTAATACAATTATTAAGAAACATATTTGATTTGACTATTTAAAATCGCAAAACATTTTAATTATCAGCAATTACTAAATAAAAAAGTTATGTTTATTGTTATATACGCAAAACATTTTAAACATTAGCAATTACTGTACTAAAAAAAACTATGTAATTTGTTATATACGAATTTTGACAAGCATATATTTGCTAAATAACTTTGTATATAGGGTTCTTCTACTTCAATTCTTATTGTCATTGTTATTTTTAAGATTGTCACGTGTCAAGTAATTGACTTCTTTAGATAGATGTTTAAAGCCCCAGTCAATTTAAAGTAATTTCATGCATTTGAGCCGCACTTTGTGGAAAGGGGGTTTTATGCATGTGCGTAAAGTGTCGTCCTTTCGAGACTTTCCGACTAAACTGGATTTATGCTAAAAAGATACTTTCTTTAAAAGTACAGCAGAATGTGCTGTCCCTGATTAGCCTGTGCGGACTGCACATGTTTATTTGGGACGAAACTTTACGCACATGCATTAAACCCTCTTTCACAGAGCACGGCAAATCCGCTCATATCACATGAAATAACATGTATTTTACTAACATTTTTTTGGGAGTACAATATGCGGTAATTTATGCTTTTTTATATTCTTTGGTACAAATGGAATATATAATTTACTGTATTTTTATAGACCAAAGATTAATTAATCGATTTACTTCAGGGTCCTAATTAGTTAAAGACTCTTTAAGTGAAAGAATTACAACCCCATGAACAGTAACCATGTTTAGTATTGTTTTGTGGTCGGAAACGTTTCCAATACAAAGTATTTCTCCACAATATGTTTTCTTAAGTATAAGTGAAATGGCGCTTTTACATACATTGGAAACTTTACACATACATAAATCGTTCCGTTTGACAACAATTCATGTTTTAGTAAGAGAAATAATAAGTCAAACAAAGATGTTGACGGTATTGCAAGCAATTCAGCAGTCCACTACAGAAGCGAGAAAATCCATCAATTGAAACGTGTGCATTACCTTAGTTGTGCACTATGTTTATAAATTTCCACAGCTGTAGTTAGACTAATGCTTATTTTCTAACAACAATGAACATACATATGACCTCAAGTAAAAGTAAACACTACGTTAACAAGATCAAAAAGGATTTGTAGTTTGTAACTTTTATATTTTATACTTTAAATTCATGTGTACACATAATGACATAGGTGGGTAGGTAGGTAGGTATTTAGGTAGGTAGGTAGGTATTTAGGTAGGTATTTAGGTAGGAAGGTAGGTAGGTAGGTAGGTAGGTAGGTAGGTAGGTAGGAAGGCAGGTAGGTAGGTAGGTAGGTAGTTAGGTAGGTAGGTAGGTAGGTAGGTAGGTAGGTAGGTAGGTAGGTAGGTAGGTAGGTAGGTAGGTAGGTAGGTAGGTAGGTAGGTAGGCAGGCAGGCAGGCAGGCAGGCAGGCAGGCAGGCAGGCAGGCAGGCAGGCAGGCAGGCAGGCAGGCAGGCAGGCAGGCAGGCAGGCAGGCAGGCAGGCAGGCAGACAGGCAGGCAGGCATACAGGCAGGTAGGCAGGCAGGCAGGCAGGCAGGCAGGCAGGCAGGCAGGCATACAGGCAGGTAGGCAGGCAGGCAGGCAGGTAGGTAGGCAGGTTGGCAGGTAGGCAGGTTGGCAGGTAGGCAGGTAGGTAGGTACTATTCTAAATTAATAGAATATAACCTGTGCGCAGTTCTCAGAGATGTTTCAACATTTTTTGGTAACAAAATATCATAGAAACGGTGTTTTTCGGCAGCATTTTAATGGAGAGCTAATCGATTCACTTAGTTGTTTATACCATTGTGTAAAACGCTTCACATATCCAATAATAATTAAACGTTGACAGAGAGAAATATTGTACGCAATACTGATGATCATACTAAAGTATATGAATGTAATGCATTGCATGCAAATAATATGTAAATATGAGAATATAAGTTATCATAACAGAAACAAGTGCCTGTAAAGAATATTGAACTGCTACGAAGAAACAGAATAGTCAATGATATCATTTCGTTTTACAATTGCAAAATATATACATTTGGATACTTTAAGTTTGCCATACTGAGTTGACATTACAAACCATATAGTTGAAAGAAGTAAACTTTTACAGCTTTATGATGTGTTTATACCATATATCACTATATAATAGTCAAAATTGAGCCTGAAAATCCGTTTCAATCATTAAAGTTTTGCCATATGAATACCATGATGTTACTATAATTAAATCGTTCTCTTTCTATTTTTACATTATTCAAACACAATCGGAATGTACTTAATGTTTCCTATGTATTTCATTATTAACAACAACGCATACCACCAAATACTATTACACTTTTTGTAAGCAACACAAACACCTGCACTGCTGGATCAAATGAAAAACCAGAGCGCTTTTGACTTGGTTTCAATTCGTATTGCGATGTAGCACACCAGTTAATCGATATCATACTATAGTAAGTTTGTAAATACCGCGTATAACCGATATAGCTGTATATCATTGCATCCGTATAAATTACGTAGAAGAATGTGAAAATAATTGAACTATTTTGACAACATTTGACTAGTCTAAGAAATAATGCCGGTCGTATATTGTTTTCGAAACACATCAACAACATTTTCATGAAGTGTAGGACAAAATAAATACAATATAATATATGTATATATATTGCAACAGCCAGCCTCAGTTTGTGTGACCATTACACACTCATTGTTTCAGTCTCAGGACACGTTCGCCTTTGAAGTGAAGTTAAATGAAGTTCACATTATTAATTGCATGCGTGCAGGTCACATTATTAATTGCATGCGTGCATGTGTTAACATATTTATCAATGGATGTTTGTTTTGCAAAAAATATAGGGCGATGCAGAGAATTTCTTTGTACGATATTCATGATTGAAGAAGTTTTTAATGTAACGCTTTTTACACTATTGATCAAGTGCAGATGCCAGATTTTACTGAATCGCAATTTGCAACGTTGAACCCGTTATATAAAAGCAATAGCATATCCAACGCGAATTCATTTGTTTAGAAATTCTAATAAAACTTTGCGAATGTGGGTGTTGATACGAATTCAAAATGAGCAATGAACTTGCAAAGTATGCGGTTGTGATAGATGAAACGGTTTCATGTTTTGCTGTCATATGCATTCAGAAGAAGATGAGTGCATGTTTTCAACTGACAAATATGATATATTGGTACATGCAGTTATGCGCCTTCGATTGCCTTATTTTCATTAATTGTGGAACAACTTGCGGTATTTTTGCATATGATTTGTATGGTCATCCGCGGAGTTCTTTCTGAAATACCTGTTAACTCTGCCTTGTTCTTCTTGAATGATTGGAGCTTTTATGAGTACATTCGTTTACCGACACTGGGTGTCATATAGCTGAGAGTTTGATTATTGCAAGTGTCCCGTATAATAATATTGTGTAAGTAAGTCATTGAGAATATGTGAAAGATTAATAATGCTCACAGGGATCGAAAACAAAATAATACACATCTAGGAATTCAACCCAATGAATACTGTTACATATGTATCCTTAATATGAGAAGTATAAGAAATAAAAAAAAAACGGTTTTTATACCAATTTTGTGTTGAAAAGTCCCACTAGCAATACTAAGTGTGTGTATTATTATGTCTGTTTTTAAAGATTTATCACGAAGTTATGCATGTCACTTTTCCAGAGTCAACGTACTTTGGCCCCCTGTGACTTCTTTGTGATCACACCTCCTCAATTTCTTTAAATTACAAGTATTTACAATAGGTTTACTGGTACCTCAGTACGTATGCTTTTTCATGTGAAGTTATTATTTCCATTTGTTTGTGAACAACTACGTAAGCGGTATTGAAGATATTACAAAATCACAAACATATTATATTGATGTAGAGTATTTTTACGGAAGTTCAAGAATCATACCTCCTTTCAGTCTATTAAGACACAACTAAACGTTACAACACATGTTTATTTAAATGTATTGAAATACACGAATCTACTATCATAGGTATGTTTCCTGTATATCAAGCTGATATTAACAGCAGCTAATTGCTACCTAGAAATATCCAGTGATGATTGAATCACGCGTGTCACCTATCAGTCACAAGATGCGATTGACACATTTGAGGACACTTCATCCAAGGTCAATAAATTTAAATAAACTCTTGTTTACATCTATTGATCAAAATATGTTTAGTTTTGAAAAATATGGTTTTGTTTTCGCAAATAGCACGATACTAGACATTGTCTGAAAAGTAACGTAACAATCCTTACTGCGAGTTCATGAAAATTGAGTCGTAACGTTATTATGAAGTTTTTCACTGGGTTTTAAATTTTGGGGTCAGCGTGTCATTTGTATACTGCAAATCAATGAAACGATTGAATAACCATGCACAACATTAAATGCTGACTTGGCTAATAGCTTGCAACCTTTATCTGAATATCACATGTTATAGAAAAGGACACCTTGATTTTATCATCCCGCGTTCTATAAATTAAATATCTAAAACACAGATATTATTTGAATTATCTTTTGTTAAGATCAACTCGTCACATGAATGATCGCATGTTGTAAAATCACATCATATGCATATACAGGTTAAATGCTAGGACGTCAACAACACGTGTTTGGGGTTTTATCCGTATTTATCTTGATAAAGTCTATTGACGAGTGTTTACATCATTTATTTATCTCAAACTAAGATAGTTGCAATATAGATTGCCATTTTATCAGCCAAGTTACATATTCAATATAAAGCAATTTTCGGACTATGAGTTTTCATACTGTGCATTGATTGTAGGGCGTATGTGAACAGTACCAATTACAATAAAGTGCCAGTAAATGTCTTAATAAGATCATACGTTTAATCATACCATAGTAAAACACCCAACGATCCTTAAACAATATATGTGAATAAAGAAAGTTCATATACATTATAAGGAGAGAAGTTCTGAATAACCCTGTTAGTATTTCAAACTCAATTAAAAGTCAGTAAACAAGATTGATCACACATAACTTAGAGTCAATAAATATTAGTCTTCAAGTAATGATGTTGCACCTCTAGATTTACAATAAACTATTATAAATTATCTTGAAGTTCAAACAGGGATGTATAATAGAGGGATCCGCAACTCGATTTTAAGCCGAATATGCTGTCGTGCAGTTTTCGCGCATGCGCACTCGTCTGAAGCTGAAAACGAAAATGGTGGATCAGACGACTTTTGTTAGGTTAAAAAATCATCATAATCACCGTTATTAAACGATCATCGAGACCAAATACACATGGTACAATGACAAGTATGTTTTTAAAATCAGTTAAGCATGTATATTTATGTTAGATTATGATGATAAAGTCATAAAATCAGGTTGCAAATAATAGCCTTCGGTAGAGGATAGATCTCAAAATGGCGGAAATGTATGTTAAACAAGCCGACATGTACCAATTTATTCGAATCATCAGGTTTATATTAGATTATAAGGATTATTAAACTTTATATTAACCGATGGGCAATGTATCGTTTTGTGTCGTGGGCATATTTGAAAGGCATATACGATATTAATTATGTTAGTTTTCTGGATTTGAATTTGGGGGGAAAATGGCGGAAATGTATGTTAAACAAGCCGACATGTACCAATTTATTTGAATCGTCAGGTTTATATAAGATTATACTGATTATCAAACTTTATATAAATCGATGGGCAATGTATCGTATTGTGTTGTGGACATATTTGAAAGGCATATACGTTATTAATTATGTTAGTTTTCTGGATTTGAATTCAGGGGAAAATGGCGGAAAAGTATGTTAAACAAGCCGACATGTACCAATGTATTTGAATCATCAGGTTTATATTAGATTATACTGATTATTAAACTTTATATAAACCGATGGACAATGTATCGAATTGTGTCGTGGACATATTTGAAAAGCATATACGATATTAATTCTGTTATTTTTTTTATTGGAATTTGGGGGAAAATGGCAGAATTGCAGGTGAAACAAGAAGTTAATGGCATATTTTCTTGAAGCATCAAGTGTATTTAAACATCTTAAAAATATAAATGGAAGCTGAAAAATTAACTAAACTCATGTTACTGAATTGTTTTTCAAAAAAATTGTGTGTTTCTACCCTTTGATTTTAATGCTATTTAAGTTGGAATGGCGGATTTTTTAAAATCCAATTTCACATTTTACAATAAAATAAAAAGATGTTTACATCTATTTAAACTCCATTTACTACTAGTTTATTCTTTTCGAGTTACATTTTTGGATAGTTTGTTAACGCTTTCATAAGGTAGATGCTGTTTTGGAATATTTTAAACCTAAACCATACCGTCTGCAATAGGTCACAACAGGGATATGTGAACCCTTTAGTATTCAAATTTATGAGACATATTGGCAATCAATTTTATATCTTGACAGTTCATGCGTATCAATGTATACCAATGATCATGTGATCAATGTAAAAATAAAGTGTTTAATATTTAAAAAAAAAGTTAGTTGTTCCTGTACGGATATTGCTCACATGCCAGGAATGTCACGTTATAATGTGCTTACTGATAAATGGCAGTTGCATACTTGCCAATTTTGTTTACGTTGTAATTTCTGCTCTGATAAAATTTATGTTATCTTACATTTCAGGTTGATGTTCACCTAACCATGCAAGTATAACTTTGCAGAGACATCTTCATTGTTGACTACTGGAAGAATATTTAAAATGCCAGCACGAAGGAAGACGAGAGTCGGCCAAAGAAAGAAATACGCTTCTGTTCAGAAGAAATCCAAAGTGTTTAAGATTGAAGGTATGTCTAACATTTTCTAATTTCTGTATTTATTATATATCAAGGGTTTAGTGCAAGACTTTAGTAATTCTTTCTCTTTTTGGAAGTTGATATATCATACCAACTTCTTATGTCAGCGCTTAACATTACTGCATAAACCCAACAACCATAATATCATTCCATACACCAGCAATATAGTTATGGCATTCAAGTAAATCGCTATAAAAACGCATATTAAGATAAAATTGAACAACATGTGGTTCGATCTACAGGGTTTCGGCGTGGGACCAACCCCCCCCCTCCCCTTTAACATCCACCGCCCCCACCACTTAAAACTTCATGTTTTTATTAATAAATATTTATATTTTGTAATTGTTTCATTTAAAAGAGACTTTTTGTGTCTGGTTTTAGTGACTGACCCACTTATAAACGTCCCTTTTAGATAATGCAAGTTTATTATGCAACATCTTGGGCAATAATTAGAAACAATACGGTCACCAATTTTCACATTGATTGATTCTGATACTGTTTTAAGTATAACTTCATTGTGTATGTTTTATTTTCTTACAGACGCTGTCGCAGCAGAATCTGATGCATTCTTTGCAAAGCCACTGGACTTCTTTTTTTCCGATGCGGAGGACATTAATAGCTTAACTGATGTCATTCCTGAGGCGGGACCTGTTGAAGATATCGATATTGGTGGGTTTTCTGCAAATGAATTCATAGTTTGTTTGGATAGACCATACACATACTCACCGGATGTTGTTTTAGAGGACTTTATATTGAGCAAACTGAGAGAAAGCTGTGAGCAGGCTTTAAAAAGTGATAAGAAATTTATGTATATGACTAACTCTTCAAATTTGAAATGTATAGAACTGTATGACAGTGATGAGCACTGGGAAACGCCCAGAGTTAAGACATGCATAAGTGTAGATAAAGACCTGGCAATAAAAATCATGGTGCAATGCAAGTCTTTACCTGACAGTCACACAATTTATAGAAGAATTGGAAGCTCATGCTATTCTATCAAGTCTATTCAAAAAGTGTTTGACATTATCAGTGACTATCACATTTGTGAAGGAAACAATGATGCAGAGCTTCAAGATCTCATTCCGGTTGGATCTTTTATGGATATAACCAAAGGTAACAAGTATCAAGGTTACCGTGACTCTTTTTTTCAACCAGTCAACGATAAGATCAAAGAGATGTGACTTGTTTGTACAAAGGAAAATTAGTCGCTGTTGTGTTTGTCAAACTTACCGTCGAACACTTCGCAAAGTTTTGAATCGAAAAAAGTTCTCCTAAAGTTTCTACACCCAAGAAGGATTGGACTAAATGTAAAACTTCCAACAAGAACTTAACAGAACATCAAAAATTTTATAAAATTAAACAACTGAAAGACATTACCTCCCAGTTGCAATTGGAAAATGCCCGTTTAAGACGTGAAATTACTAAAAAAATTAGAAGTGAAGGTGTCTGCTTGTCGGAAAAAGAAGTAAAGACTTATCTGAACTGATGCAAAGTTGTGAATGGGACGTTAAAAAGAGTCACCCGGATGAATCTTCATATCAGCGTTTGTTCTGGGAAGAACAATTCAAGTATTCTCAACTAAACGACAATCGGGGCATGCGCTGGCACCCATCAATTATAAAATGGTGCATTTATTAAAAAAGTACAAGTGCTACAACATACGACACTTTGAGGAATTCCGGTTTTGTTAAACTACCCTCCGAGCGAACTCTGTTTGACTACACAAATGCTAATGCTTAAGAAGTAGGGTTCCTTGAGGGCAACATTGACATGCTTATAGATGAAACGGAAGGTAAATATAGTTTTAATTTCTAAGTATTTAAAATATTATTCCCAGTTGATTTTTCCCCCAATTCAAAGACCAAAATAACTATTATAATTTATTTTTATTATTTACACATATTCTATCTTAACTACTTCTGTTTCATAGCAGTATATGAGACCATTTATGAATTTGAGTATAATCAGGAATATTTTGGGTCTGAATAAAACAAAACACTGAAAAAAAAACAGACATCCAAACTCTGGTGCTCATGTTCACTTACTTGTATATAAAAAGTTCTGGTTTAGTTAGTGTATAGTTCCCCCGAGTCATACAGCTAATCAAATAAATGGAACACTAGGGAAACACTGAATAGTCTTCAATTTGGTAAATGGTTGTGTGAACAATGTACTTGGGTAAATCATTTTTAATTAATCATAATTATTTATATAATTACTTTCAAGCTGCACTCCTCCAGATGAGTAAATAAAAAAAATGAAACTAAACGTAAGAAAAATATGTGTCGCATTCTGAGAAACTGGACAAAATGCATGTGCGAAAAGTGTCGTCAAAGATTAGCCTGTGCAGTCCGCACAGGCTAATCAGGGATGACACTTTTGGCCTGAACTGAACCTAAAGCTAAATTTTCGCATCACTTAAACGAAAAATTTCATAAAAGCGGAAAGTGTCTGCGGACTGCACAGGCTAATCTGGGACGACACTTTACGCACATGCACTATGCCCAGTTTTCTCCGAACACAACACATAATATATCTGCATGTTAACAAATGTGTAAATATGCCGATCTTATCAGACGTTTTATATGCCTTTTGTATAATATGACAGAAAGTACTGATTGTATCAACATAATTCTACCCCGTTACTAAATGAGTAAGGCATATTTTATGATATTTTAACTTGATATGCCGTTTTCTGATACTTCATTAACAAAGAAGGAAACTAATCGCTGATATCTGTTGTTGTTTTTAATAAAAATAAGTGCTTTAAGATTGTTAGATCACTTTTCGTTTATATATTTATCCTTTTTTTTTACTGTATTGCCCTAAATCTGGAGGAGTGCAGCTTTAAATTACATATTAATATTATATAAATTTAACTTTCCAATAATTGTCTTTGAGGCTACACAGATCACCAAAGGATAGTTGGGTTGCTTCAGGATGAAGTAAAATAAAAGAATGACCTCGCTTATGACAGACATACTGGTGAACTCATAGAATTTGTGAATCTTGGCTCAATCAATAAAAATTTGAACGATCTGAAAAATGAATGTGACAGTTTAGCGAAATATGTGTTGGTTGTGATGGTACGTGGTATATCGTCAAATTTGAAATTGCCACTCGCTCATTTTGCAACTCACGGAGTAACTTCCGACCAGTTATTTTGCATATAATGGGAAGCAGTTGAGGTATGTAAAGTGGATGTTGGTCTAAAAGTGCTCTTCATCACAAGTGATGGGGCATCACCAAACAGGCGTTTTATTCGTCTTCATGGAGGCGGAAATGGCACTGTGTACAAAAGTAATAATGTATTTTCCCATGAACCTAGAGAGATATTCTTTATCAGTGATGTATCCCACCTTATAAAAACTACAAAAAATTGCTTTTCGAATTCAAATTCTCATCGCAATAGTCGCAAAATGTGGAAAGACGGTCATGATATATCATGGATGCAGATTATCAACCTGTATAAGGATCATTGTTGTGGCCTTTACAGACTTTGTCCAAAACTGACACAAGAACACATCGATATTACTTCATTTGGTGCAATGAAAGTTAAACTAGCGACTCAAGTCCTTTCATCTACTGTTGCCCATGCTTTAGAGCTAAATTATGATGATCGTGTGACAGAAACTGTAAAATTTATTAGACACATGAATAAATTTTTCGATTGTCTAAATAACAGGCATCTTGGTGAAGCCAATCGGACTCGCAATGAAAATTTGAGAGAATACAGAGATGTAAATGACAGTAGATTGCTATATTTGAAACAAGAGTTTCTAGAATACTTTGAAGATTGGAAAAGAAGTGTGGAAAATAGACGGGGTACATTCACTAAAGGTCAGATGAATGGAATGATGCTCAGCTTCCAAACATTAGACGGGTTTAACATCACCGTGAATTCCGTGATAGATTGTGTCAAGTTTTGTTTAAACCAAGGAATGGAATTTGTTTTGACTGAAAAATTTAACCAAGACACAATCGAACAACACTTTGGAATCCATCGAGCTAGTTTGGGCAGCAATACAAATCCACGGTTGTATGACTTTAACAATTCCATGGTTAAAATCCGTACTGCAGGAAGCCAAGCAATAGAACCTTTTCGTGGAAATACGAAGCGAAGAATAGAACTTGCTCCATTAGATGACTTGCCACTTCGGAAAAGAGTAAAACATATGAAATAGAAGGCCAACTTAACTGCTTGCAAAACTTTTATTTGACTGTATCACTGTAAAGTAAAGGGAAATGCTATTGTATTGTTGTTCTGAAATAAATATATAGATAAAATGACATTTGGAAATACAACTTGAAATCTACATCATTTCTTCCTACAATCAATTTATTTAATATTGATGACAGTAATATGATAATGATAGGGTTGTGATTAATAGAAAAAGCATTTTTTATTAATTTCGGATAAAGATTGTTTTATGTTGTGTACTAGGTGTACTAATTTATTACTATTACATCATGTACAGCAGCATACCCTCAGATTTATCAGTATAAAGAAGTTTATGAACATTTAAAAAAAAAATCAAAATAATTAACAAATTCTGAAGCAAATCAAGTTTATTCAATCTTAAATCACTTGTCAACAGCACTTTTTATAACAACCATACAATAAGTCAAAATATCATAAGATCTTGTTTGCAGTTACTCTCTACATGTATATGTAACTAGATAGAAATGAAATTATAATAATAAAATTTGTAAATTCTTTCAAGGTATAGCAAAATGTCTAAACAATTTAATTTACATAAAATATGTATGTTAGTAAATATAATTTCACTACATTAAGTATTTATCTCAAAAACTACATTTAAGAGTTCTATACTCATCTGATGGTGTGCAGCTTTGAGAACAGTATAATTTAATTTTGATTTAACTAATATTATTGAGAACTTATTCTTGTTTCCACAATATTTGTCTTACATGTTTCTTTCGGTAAGACAAATATATGACACATGGATTAATATTGTTAAGTTAAGTACAGATGTTAGTGATAGCAGTAACTTGTTCTTTCATACTGGATATCATCAAGTAGGATTTTTCAAGTCTTGTCAAAGTCATTCTATTTATCAGAGTTTTTTTGTCATGAAGCACTTTTCTCAATGATTTGGTAGCATCTTTTTTGTCCCCTATGAGTTGTCTACGTTTAAGTTTTGCCACTGCAGGACCACGAACATTCAAAAATATTGTAATACATTATTCAATGGGATATTTGTTCATTTAGAAGTTTTTCTGAGTAGAACTTGACCATATGATCTTCCATGATAATTTCTTTAGCACTAATGAAGGAGTCCTTGCTTATTTCACATTCATTCACATTTCTTCGGAGACAAATTTCACATTCCCGCATGAATAAGAAGAAATCATCACTCGGGACTACAAGTTTGCCACGACTAATGGTTGTTGTCCAACATGAATATTTAACTATGAAAGTCTTTTCTGAGTCATTACAGTTTTTTTATAAGACTGGTGATGGCTTCTGTGTCTATTGCATGGGTCTTCTTCTTCAACTGGTACAATACATACCCGCTAATATGAAGAATCACAGACTGTTCAGTATCATTCAAAGGTGTTGTAATGCCTTTTTTATAAGGTATTTTGTACATAGATGCCCTATTTTCTATTAGATCTGTTAGCAACTGACGGTGTAAAACTGCAATGAACGGTCTAGTAGGAATTGATCTCACAGCATCTTTACATATTTTTGATATTTGATCTATAGAATCCTCCATATACATGAGTTCATGGAATTTCTGTAGAGTGATTCACTAGTACTACTTTCACTTGAAGCTGCCGAGTTGAAAACCTAATGATACCTAGGTTCAAGATAACTAGCTAGTTGTCTAAGAACATCTTCACTTTCTTGAATTTTTGTGATGATATCTATTATATTTCATCCATTAACTGAGCGTTTCATGTTCCGAAACTTGTTTTTACTTACATTCTCCAGAGATTGAGAGAAGACACATGAGAATGTGTTTGAAAACTGTGTACTGTCAAGATTGAAAGGTTCAGCTTTGTCTGTGTTAGTGTTCCCTTTTCGATATGCAGATACTGAAATGAAATAAAAAATTGTATATAAATTTTGTAAATAGGGGATATGGAAAACGGAACTGATATGTTTCTCACTTTAACCGATATAAGTGAATATTAATGAGATATGTATATTTTTGAAAATGCTTCAAGCTATATTGTATTCTGGAGTGAAATAAGTTTTGAGTTTTGTATTGTGACAAACTGTATTTTCAGCTTGACTTGTATAAAGTTTACAGAATTAGAAGTATTATTCATCATTTTGCAAACAAGTTCTTGTTCAAATTGTTGTTTTCGCAAAATTCGATAGATATTGAATTGATGTAAAATTCTAATATGGATATTAAATTGATGTGAAGTATTTGCTCTTTATTATTCCTTATTAGTCTGAATACCACCAGGAAACTTGGTAATTTTCAGTACTGGTAAAAAGTGCCTTCGAGAAAAGAGGCATAAACTGCACGTGTTATAAAAAGAAAATGACATATAGATATGCCAGACAGTATAGCAGTGATTGAATTTTAACTTTAATTCAAGATAAGCAATTTCAGATGGAAGTTGTGACTTGGTAATTATACAATGTATGCCTCTTTAATTGTGACTCCAGTACTGGTTGACTCAAGGAAGCAGACTTACTTTTATTTTGATACCAGCCCTGGTTGACCCTATGAAGCAGACTAAGCTGTTAGGACAATAGTTTTTGGTATGGTCTTACCTTTTATATTCTGCTTCCCATGCTTTGTGCGAAGATGGCCACGCATCCCAGAAATCGAAGCATAAGACCTGTCACACTCATCACATTGATACAATTTTTTCTTAGGTGTCTCTGTATCATTTTTCTCTGTATTGCTACTAGACTTGATAGATTTAGATTTTGGTTCCTTTTCCACCGCAAAGTCACTATCACTAAAATCGTATTCACTTGCTTTAAAATCAGCTAATATCTCTTCAAGATTCTCAATATCTGAGAAATTAACAAAATCATCTTTACTGTATGCCATAATGAACAACACTGTGATTGTACATAAAAACATATGAAACTATGATATAGGGTACATTAACAAGATAATTGTTATTGTTTGATTTTTAATTGCAATACCGAAAATGGAAACAGCGTGAAAACAGTCAACGTAGGAACAATTTAAAGGACGCATGCTATTTATCATGATAATTGATTAAACCATTTTCTAAATTTGTGGCAAAGATCTATTGTGATTGTACTTGTTTGTCAAATAAAGGGACTCATCAAAGGTCGAAATGTGAAAAAGTGCTTTATGGGTGTTGGATGTGTGACAATTTTCTTTTGAGAATATTCTTGTACCGATTGAATGATGGAGGCTAAAGACTTGTTATTACAGTAGACCGCACGTGTATGTTTTGTATAAGTCAATATTATTAAAAAAAATTAAAATTGTAATTGATATTATTTATATATAAACAATTTATTTAATAAACGTCTATTGAGAATAGTTTTAAGCAACTGATGGGAAATTACAGATGCAGTATCTGACGCGGTTGAGAACACAGAAAAAATCGGTATCGCGATTTCCGTATTTTTTTTCATCTGTTTTCTAATTAAATTACTTAATATAAACAATCAATCTCCAAGCTTTTCGAACGATGGTAACTTCTTTAATATTTAATTAAAAGCGGTTATAATTTGGTGATCTAAAATTGAATATCGCGTCTCGCAGCCGCTTAAATCGACCGCGGCTGCCAGTAAAACTTTTGATTTTAACTCGACGCAATAACTTGGATAGTTCAAATAAACAATCAAACATAACACAGAAAAAACCTCAATCTATAAGCTTTCTAATGAATTTTACTTGTCAAATTTCTGACTAAAAATGACAATGCAATAATATATTTTACAGTGAATGTGACGATATTTTTACCCGAAACTCCGCCGCAGTTGGAAGACAAAAAGTAATTACTTTGTGTTTAACTCGTCATATCTTTTTTAATATGTTATGCATTGACATATAAATTAGATATTAAGAAAGAGCAACATTTCATCTTAAAATGAGTAACATTTTAAATATTGAATGATAAATAACGTGACAATCGGGATTTAAATTACCATGGTCAAATACCGTCTCGATTAACACCGTTAAGCTATTACGCGTTGTCGATAAAATCAATAATTGACCTTTCGACAGCCGATTGATTGACAGGCTTATTAACCAATCAGATTACAGCATAGATTAGGCCCGTTACTATCCGCCATTTTGTCCGTCAAACTCGCCGTTGTCCGACACATAAGCTTATACGTAATTCTGTGTTTTAAACAAAGAAAATGGTTGAAAGGTGCTGTTATGGCACTTGTTATTCAGACACAAGGTATCCAGAACGGTTAAAAGATGGAAGTACGTTTTTTCCGTTCCCTCAACCGGGTACTAATCTTGAAAAATTCAAACGTTGGATTCGTCTTTGTGGTCGTCCACACGAACAGCTTAATCTCAACATATTAAGCGATCGCCCGAAAGCAAAACACAGTCGTTATAATAAGATACTACGCGAAAATAGAAAATGTAAGTTTTGCAACGGACACGTTATAAAAAAGAGTATAACTTTGTACTTGTTTATCCTCTATATAGACAAATTAGAAAGGAACATTTAAAACCATTTTTCAAAGGTGGCCAACGTTAAAAAAATTTGACATTCTAATGCAGTCGGCAAATAAATAAGACATTATAAACTTTGCTAGATTTTTGTAATGCTAATGAAATGCGTAATAATAAAGACAATCAGTTATTATTTTTAATAATATCACATAGAATAAAACATTTTTTATTTCTTTCGGTTTAAGTCTTCCAAATTTAATGTAAGTTAAGAAACTATTTTAAAATGCGCAAGTAATTATCAATAGGGGCCAATAAGTGTCATTTTACACCATATGTGGGCTTTCTACTAATCCGTTATCAAAACAGATGCCGCAAACTGTGAATGACCCTTTGAAAACCCGGTCTGATTAGCGAGTTTTTTTGTACATGAAAATTCTTTCAACTTCTTATATTTTAAATATTGCAGAAGATAGTTTACGAGGAAATAATAATATATAATAATTTATTGTGTATGTTACTTTTTTAACGACTTTGACTATGTTTTACGATTATAACAATGCTCATGGGTCATTTTGACCAAACGCATTGTAGATATGTGTTATATCGGATTTCAATAAAAACGTTCTTCGTCTTCTATTATAATAAATTTACTTACCTGTGCCACATTTGCGATGTTGCCATCGGTTGCAAAAATTAACGGCTTTTAATTAAAAAACTGAAACATCTATTACTCAAGGAAAAATATTGTGACTAACGAACAATTCATACTGTATGCGATAATTGGCGATAATTTTGCCGACTTTGATGATAAATTTAACGGCTTTTAAGTAGACTAATAAAAAAGTTTTGACTATTTAATAGATATGATAATTATATTCAGCACCACTATTCAATGATAATAAAAACTATTGTATGGCCTTTCTGGTATACCATGAGGCCTTTTTGGTTCACTTATGCGGCCGATTCGCGTAGCCATTTTTATGACGGACTTCGGCGGAGTGACCCCCCTTGAAATCGGTGGGCGTGGCTTCACTCTCGCTGTCGAAAGGTCAATTATCGGCTTTTCTGACTGGATTATCAGCCACGACAGCATATTTTCGGATTTATGCATGGAGTTGCGGATCCCTCTATTATACATCCCTGATTTATATGTATATCTACATGTGAAACAACATCAATGTGTATGTATTTATATATTTATCTAAAAATGTATAATTAAATAAGGATAGAAATAGTTACAAGGCAACTATGTGATTGTATATAATTTGTGTATATTGTGTATTTTTGGGCTGGTGGCTTGTATTCACTTAAATAAAATTGTGTGAGTTGAGTTGAGTTGAGTTGATCGTTTGTTATTTCACTCGTGACCATAGAAAAATAATATTTTCACTCGTGGCTGCGCCACTCGTGAAAATATAATTTCTATGATCATTCGTGAAATAACAAACGATCTTATCATGACATGAACAAATATCCTCTATATGTTTTTGTATTTTTCTCAATTAATGACGTCGTAACGACATGAAAACGACGTCATTTTTTACAGTATTAATTTTCACTGTTTATCAGATTTATTTCACTGATATATCTCTATGAACCACCGGTTTATTAATAATAATAATAATGATAATAATAATAATAATAATAATAATAAAAAGTATAATTATTATTATTATTATTATTATCATTATTAAAGGAATAATTTACTGACGAGGTTGGAGAAATAAAAAGGAATTAAATTTAACATACCCGCGTACCTAAAAGTTGATGTAATCTTGAAATTAGGAAAACGCACATAATTACATATATAGCTAAGTAATATAGCATAACATGTATATTAAAAATATGTTCACCAAGTTTCTACTTTATATATTTAACAGCAAGACTAAATGGTGAATACAAACTCAGAACACATTTTTTTATCTCGAAAACTATATACGATATACAATATCCATTCTTTGTATCCGACACTTTAATTATCATTACGAAAATAACTATAAATCACTCAAAACAAAACACATACATTTGAAAAATAACAATTAAATGAAAATCAAGCTATTAGATACCGGGTGTAAATCAATAGTTCATGATATATTGGAGCCTAAGTCGGGAATGCAAAACGACGCGAAACATATGTTGCTTCCTTTGATTGTGACAAAAAATGGCTATATCAGACAGACAGACAGACAGAATGTTTTATTGACGTAAACTTTACAGTTTTTTGTCATTTACAAAATAGTTACATGTATACAAAGCATTATGTCAACGTGATAACAAATAAGAATATTTAAATATCATATTGATCGCGTAAAGATCATATTCATACATACATGATTTTAATTAATAAGTTGTATATAATAAAGATTTGTTTTAAATACTAATAAGAAACAAACAAAACAAAAAAACAATAAAATAGTATTCGTGTTTCTCTAGATTAACATATACAGATGATGAAAACAATTATTTGTTATTAACTTTCATAGAAATATTGGAGGATGAAAACCATAAATATAGTTCAATTATTTAAACGTTATACAAGACAACTTGATACGGAAAAAATGAAGAAAAATTAGTTAGTTAATATTTTAACTAATGTGTTCAAGATAAGTAAAATTTGATCATGCGTTAAGGCTATAAGTGAAGTATTTGAAATATACTAAACTGTACAACATATATAATTTAAAATCAAAAGGTAATTGTACAAAATTTGATTAATTTTTGTACATTTTACAAAATATGCAACAATAATATTTAAGTTGTGCTAGGCTAACATATTCAAATGATGAATAAGGTGAATGTACTAAGAACTTTTACAGACGAATGTTGAGGATGAACATAGTACGACCATCAAACATTAAAAAGACGAGTTTATTTACCCAACTACTAGATGAAGGGAAATTTATTAGTTAATATTTGAATATCCAGGGTTAGTTAGCTGGGTGGGGCTGCATTATGGCTCTACATATGAACTTGCTCAGGTTCCTTACTTGTGTTTTGTTTGAAGTACCCATTAATTCAACAAATTTAAACATACTTGGTCTTTTATAATAGTAGGCTTTGATTAGTTCTTTTCTAAGTGAATTGAAGGCTGGGCATATCATGATAAAATGGTACTCGTCTTCAATATCTCTGACTTGACATTTTGCGCATACTCGCTGTGATCTCTCTATATTGTTATGTCTACCTGTTTCAATTGCTAGTTTGAGCGACGATAATCGTAATTTGGAAACACATATACGCAATTTGTTTGGCAAATAATCAAGATATGGTTCAAACTCAAAGGTGCATTTAAATAATTTATATGTCATTAATGAGTTGCTATTATTAATCGAATTGTACCAGGATTGCTTAAAAACGTCTAAAACAGTTGACTTAAATACAATATGGAAGGTATCGAGATTGACCGAAGAGGGATTGTCCCATACGTATGAAAATCCGTAGGTATCCAATAACTTCTTCACATTTAAAGCCCAATTGCCTTTACATAGTTTCATACTTTTGAAGCGTTCATACAATTTTGATATGATTATGTTATTTGAATGGATAGGTTTACACCAGTATTTTATTATACGAACATTTCTGTTAATGCAAAGTGGATACCTTCCTAGTTCCCCATATACTCCCATGCTGCTGCTAGATGCTTTGATACCTAGGAGCCTTTTACAAAACTTAAGATGTATACGTTCTATTTCGATAAACTTATCAAATCCCCATATCTCGCAACCATAATTTAAAGTCGCACCCACGAATGCGTCAAAAAGTTGAAAAGCAATACTAGGTTTGATATCAAGGTTTTTTAAATTAATCATTAAAACATTTAGGGCTTTAAGTCCTTTCCCAGAAAGAGATTCAGCATTTAGTAAAAACGAACCCGTGTAATTAAAAACTGTTCCTAAGTAATTGAAGTCATCAACTATATCTAACTTTTCACATTTAAATGACCATTTTTCATTGTTAAAAGTCGGACCTCTTTTTCTAAATACCATTACCTTAGTTTTGCTAATATTAACTTCTAGACCCCAAAGATCGCAATATTCGCTAAGGTTGTTAATACTTTGTTGGAGGTCAGTTACAGACTTGCCGAATATTACCATATCATCAGCAAAAAGCATAAGTATAAATATCAAGTCATCATATGAAAGTCCAGAATTGACGTCTTTTTCTAAAAATAGTTCAAGGTCATCTAAGAATAGAGAAAACAGCACCGGCGAGAGTACCTCTCCCTGTTTGAGTCCAATCGCACAATTAAAGAAATCCGAGTATGAATTACACTTTTTTACACAGCATTTAACTTGATGATACATGTCTTTGATGAGCGTTAGTAATTTACCGTTAATACCTGCGTTGTAAAGCTTATACCATAGTCCATTTAAATAGACCGAATCAAATGCACGTTTCATGTCGATAAAACAACAGTACAAACGTCCGTTAGAATTCACGACATTTTGAATAATAGCATTAAGTACAAAAATAGCGTCAGTAGTCGAGCGGCCCTTTCGGAAGCCGAATTGAGCGTCACTTAAAATGTTGTTACTTTCAATCCAGTTATTTAAACGACTGTTTAGAATGCTCGTAAAAAGTTTGGACATGCAGCTTACCAGAGTAATCCCCCTATAATTACGTACATCGTCATGGTCATTCTTTTTAAAAACAGGCACAATGAACCCCTTTGACCATTCTGAAGGAAAATGACCTGAATTCAGTATAGCATTAAATATCTTTAATAGATGTGGTGATAATATATCTAAACTTTCGATGAAATATTCGTTTAACAAATAGTCACAGCCACACGATTTATTACGTTTAAGCCGATTAACTGCCTTATCGATTTCGTCAGTGGTAATTGGACCATCTAATTCTTCAAATCTGCCGCTATTAATGTTAAAATTATAAGAACTGCAAAATTGTTCTGCTTGGATATGAACTACGTGTTTCAAATCGTTCTGGAGAGAGTAAAAATAATTATAAAAATCATCAATGGACAAAGAATCACTTATGCTAGTTTTATTTTTACTAAAAAGCTTCCAAAAATCTCTAGGCTTTGAGTGTCTAAGACTAACGATATCTTTTAATTTTTTGCTTTTATGTTGCTGACGTTTCGATTTAACAGTACGTTTGTACAATGATTTGTTATTTATCATAAGCGCTCTATCGATATCTGATCTGCTTTTATTGTATTCCATTAGAGCTTTGAAATATGCAGATTTTGCTAGACGGCAGTCGTTATCGAACCACTCTGCTTTCTTAAATAATGTATTTTTAGAGTAAGATTTCTCACTTTTTAAAGTCTTAGAAAATAAAGCCTCACCAGCTTCGCTTAATATTTTCGAAAATCTGTACACGCAATTATCAATACTGTCAACGTTATTACAATCAAGATCATCGCTAATACTGTTAAATACATGTGCATTTGCGATTAATTTTTGTCTAAATTCGTCTCGATGCTGATCTAACCAGATAAGACGTGTTGTAGTCGATTCATTATTACCTCTCGATATTAAAGTATTACACATGATATTGAATGCCAACGGGCAATGATCTGACCATTCTGAGTGAGATTCAACATTAAAATATTTTATAAGCTTAAAATTTTCTTCGCGTAGTAACAAGTAATCAATAACACTTGAACCACGTGAATTCATGAACGTAAAAGCGCCGAAACTATCATGGCTAAGTCTACCGTTAGCTATTCTCAATGAGAGCGATTTGCACATGTCAAGAAGCTTCGTACCAAAACAGTTACTTTGCGAATCCATTGAATTTCGTGGAAGTTGAGAATCACTTATGTAAGATTGGTCATTTAACAGATTAACTGTGCGATCACATACAATAAAGTCTCGCTTATTTCCTACTCGAGCGTTCAAATCACCGGCTAAAAAAACTTTACCATTTGTTTGAAAATGATTAATTTCATTTTGTAAGATATCAAATAAATTAACATTCAAAATATTATACATAGGGGAATTCTCAAGCCAGATATAAACACTAGCCAGAAAAAAGTCATCCGTTAGATTAAAATAAAGCTTATCTAATTTAAGCCACACAATTGCATCCTGATAATTTTTAACAATAGAAATTCCCTTCGCAATAGATTGCTTAATATAAATTGCTATTCCGCCACTAGAGCGTTTTGATTTTTTGTTCTGAATTTTCCTGTTAAAAAGGTAACATTTATAACCATCAATGTCATAACAAGCTGAGTTATTAGCCCATGTTTCATAGAACAAAATAATATCAAATTTACGAATGTAGTTTAAGAAGTCTTCATCGTTAATTTTTACATTTGAAAGTCCTTGAACGTTCCAAGAGAGAACTTTTATTTCAGCCTCCGGAAGTCCCTACTTTCTGCTACCGCTGCTGTTGTTGCTTGTGGAACTGTCAGGACGCACCGGAACACCATCTATGTACAGTTTGTCGTAGCTTAACCATGCCGGCATCAAGCTTCTGCGTCGGTCGGCAACGTCCTTTGGAAATTGCTCACTGACGTAGAACTTGGTTCCTTTAAGGTTCCAACTTGATTTCCGCACGCTTTCTCTGTCCTTGAACAGTGAGAATTTTGCCACTATTGGACGAGGATGTGGTTGGTTACCGCTTTGCCTAACACCAATACGATGTACTCTCTCAAGATTAATACACTTGACATCGTCCTGGGGTATTTTCAGATTTTCTACTATGAAAGAGCGCAGTAGACGCTCGGTATCGTCTGGCTTTTCGGACGAGCTTTCATTGATGCCGGAGAAAATTAAATTGTTCCTCATTGACTGCGCTTGCATGTAATTTAAGGTCTCTGATAATTCGGACTTTTCTTGCTGCAGTTTTGAAATGGCGCTCTGTGACTCTGCCAAAGCGAACTCAAGCGACGAAACATTTTCCGCAATCTTGTTAAGCTTTTCGCTCTGCATTTTGTTATTTTCTTGAACAACATTCCACAGCTTGCAAAGTTCAGATTCTATGCCGTTTACTTTTGTTTCAAGTTTATTTAGTGTTTCCAACTGTGTAGTAATACTTGAAAATTTATTGTTCATAGCCTGATTCATAGATCTCAGGAAACTCATAATCTCTGAGTTGAGGGGTTGACTGACCTGTGATAGGATGCTTCCCTCAGCTCCATTTCCGGTCTCCCGTTCACTTGGTACGAACACTGAGTTATCCATCCCGGAGTCACTGAATAGTACGGAATGAGCACCGTGGATAGCGTCACTAACACTTAAATTAGCGTTGCACGTTTCACTCAACACACCGTCTGTTAAAGCATTTGTTTCCCCAGAACTGCACTTATTTTTTGCAACTTTGTTTTGTCCCTTACTACTACTGGATTTATTACTACCGTTACTGCTGTTTTTACGTTTGCGTGTTTTTCCCATGGACGGTTCATACAGATAAGCTGATAATTGAAATATAATGTTCTCATTCAATAGGTGTAACGATATTTCGCTGTTTTTTCGTGCTCACCTCTACAATTGTCACGATTCAACTATCCATCATGGCCGCGTATTTGTAGTGGGAGGGGTAATCCGTTTGTTAATAACTCGTTTTTATCACAATACGAACGCAACTAAACTTTTTTCGCTGGTAATAAACGTCAATCTGTTGATATTTCTCACTATTGATCCTCATTTACTATACTTTGATTAAGTATGATTGTTAATATTTCCAAGTTTAGTAAAAAATTAAGACTGCTTGAAAAAACGATACGCGCCAACCCCATATATCGCCATATATCGTATGATAACAATCGTCATTTTACCTTTATTTGGAAACATGCCGTCAAAAACGATAGGATAGTAACATGGTTTTTATTTTTTATCATACCTCTATGTTCCCATTTCTAAAGAAATAATATAATATAATTTCTACGACGAAATCACCACCAGCACCACCACCACCACCATCATCATCATCATCATCATCATCATCATCATCATCATCATCATCATCATCATCATCATCATCATCATCATCATCATCATCATCATCATCATCATCATCATCATCATCATCATCATCATCATCATTCCGGACGTACTCGTTGGTCCTGTGGTCCGTGTAGGGGATGCGGAGCAGTCTTCGGAGGCATTTTAGTTCAAATGCCTGTATCCTGCGTTATGTGTCCGCGTGAAGGGCCCAGGTCTCGCAGCCGAAGAGTATGATGAAGACTAAAAGGGACTTGTAGAGCCTGTACTTTGATGATGAAGCTGATGGAACTGTTTGTCCACAATCTGCTGAGTCTGGCCATCGCTAGGGTCGCCATGGCAATTCTTATTCGGACCGCAGCGGTAGTGGTACCATCCTTGGACAGGGTTGAGCCCAAGTACTTTAAGCTGGTCACTTTTTCTAGCTTCTCGTCGTTCATGGTGATGTCTGCACTTGTGTTGGTCGTGCTCTTCACCATGATCTTCGACTGCTCCGTGCTGACTTTCATCATGTGTGTTCCCACTCTTTCATATAGTATGTTGGTGAGATCTTGAAGTTCGCTGCTGGTGCCACCCATTAGATCGATGTCATCAACGAATCTCAAGTTGGAGATGGGTCTTCTCCTGATGGAAGTAGAGGTGCGGTGGTCACGGAGAGTCTCCTGCATTTTTTTCTCAATGAATCTGTTAATGATAAATATCAATAAAATATAAATATATTAAAATCTATATTACACTTTATGATTATTTTTGCATTTTTTGCTGAAATAATGACGTCATATCGTCATGAAAATGACGTAATTTCACAGTATAACAGTGAATGCTATCGATAATTTTCAGTTAATTTTTCATTGTTTAAACCAGTGAATAAGTCGTTTAAATTCACCAATATTTCTCTATAAACGACAGGATATCATAAAATAAATACATTATAACGAAGTTTGACGTATTTATAATGACGTCATGTGCACTTGCGCTTAATATTTGTATAAAATATTGTGTTGTTGTTAATATTGTTTGTGTTTCTAACATATATTACATCTTGGTATCAAACTGATTTTTGTTGTTGAATCTTATCCTTGTGTACCAAACATGATTAATTTATTGTTGATTTCGAGTAATATGACCTTCCTCCAACGATTGGCTGATATAAACCCTTTTGACATGATATACTTAATGATAGCAGGCACCTTTACATCATGCAGTTATAAATGTAATGCAATTAATAGTATGATAAAACTTAAAATCGTGTTCTTGATCAAATTTTATCATTTAAATTCTAAACGGGAACATACTTTTAACTTTATATGATACATGTAACTTCAAATAATTTACTTGATGAGACATTTTAAATCCAAAACTTGAACATGATTTAACTTGGAATTCTATAGTGTGCATTGAAAGGACCAGAGATGCAGTAGTTGCCAACTAGTCGTTACTGTTATGCAGTCCTTAACCCATTTACGCCTAATGGACTCTCCCATATTTCTAAATTGGATCAATTTATTTCCAAAATTAGGGATGTCTACGATATTAATTTCTATATTTAGAATATTTTTACAGACATTTCTTAAAACAAACAGCGTAGACCCAGATTAAACGCCGCAAAATGCGGCGTCTCATCTGGGTCTACGCTGTTTGCCAAGGCCTTTTTTCTAGACGCTAGGCATAAATGGGTTAATAAACTTGTATTGATAAGAAGAACATCGTTTCTTTAATATTGAACTTTCTGACTGGTCGATCGGTGGTGTTTATAACATCGGTCACTTGGTAGGAATACAAAAGTGATTTAGTCCAGCAATAATACTTGTAGAATATAAAAATATTTATGTTGGTCAGCCGAACAGAAAAGCAGTTATTCATAGTTATGAGTAAATTTATTATTCTCTATTCTCAAAATACTATTAAAATCTCATCATCTTTATAACCCATATCATCATCATTATCATTATCAAACAAATAATACACCAAAGACAAAATAGGAGTGAGTGCTTGTATTTGACAGGACTTTCAACAAATAAATGCAAAAAACAATTCTTCTGACGCCCGTATATGTTGTATGCGCAATGGATATAGACCTCAACGGCACCGCTCAGTTGAGGAATCTCGAGACGACTGGAAACGGTGTAACATCTTTGTTCAGGTGTATAAAGAACTGAAACGATACTATTTAAATGCTGTAGGGCATGTAATTATGAATACTTCGTATACACATGTGTGTCATGTGAAAAGGTGCAAATGTATTCATAACAATTAGACGTCAAGTATATATCTCAAAAAAGAGTTACTATTTGAATAAACTGATCCCCGCCGATGCCCACAGTGCACACAGGACGCCCCCAATGCCCATCAATCACGCTAACTTGCTTAAATATTATAAATAAACAAATGTGAAACATTAATTTGTTCAAAGAAGCTGCTAATATCTGCAAGATTCATCTACCACCACCAATCAAGAGAAGTGTACATGACTTCACGTACACCCCATACAATAATCAGTAGTAATAAACGATTCAGGTAAAACCGCGAGCGGGATACGCAACCCTACTGCCATTTTTGTTTTCTTATTTTTTCTTTTAATGGCAGGGGGACGTATGAGGACCCATGGCTCGAGACCGGTGTCTAGGTGCCTTCATCACCTCCCAAAACCTCTAATTTAGAGAAATCTACAAATAAGCAGCTATTAAGATACTGTAACATTAAGTATTTTATAGTAAAAAATGTAATTAAAACATTATCAATTTCATTGCGCAAGTTAACATAACAAACAAACATCAAAAGCATCCTGCACACACCCCGGACATCAACAAGAAACAAACAAATCACTCAAACCATAAAATCCATAAAGCATCTATAAAGAATGTTGATAAATCATAAATATTCCGAGAAATATATAAATGCATATGACGAATTTAACAGCTATAATAAACCGACTTCAACATCTAACCAGTCACACCAAAATGAAAATATTAAGTAATCGTAAAATAAAAATGTCTTTAAAATTAAACGTTCATTACGAACGACAACAAAAAATTATAACACTGACATTTAAACATACCAATATTTCAATAAGTATGCTGGAGGTACTATCTCCAGAAATTGAGAGTCTCGAAAAACATGACACCCATAACTTAAAAGACCTCATTCAAACACAATATTATGTAAAAAATGAGTCAAAATAATCAAGAAAACTTAGCTGCTTCAGACTCAAATGAAAATACACCCATCGTCTTTCCCAGTAAAGAAATCTGTTCGTGTTAAGATCCCATCTCACATGGACTAAAAACCGAACTGAAAATATACTAAATATAGACTTTATAATAGCAAAATTATAAACATAAAAGCAATGTAACCAATTATTTAACCATACATATGTTCATTAAGGGCGGGCGGGCGGGGTTATCACCCTTTCGTTTTCTTGCTCCATAACTTTGCCTGTCAAAAACAACCCTCGAATGGCGTCTTACTAGATGTGCAAATCATATATACCCCAAAACGAAAAACTCGTGCGCTTTCGCGCTAAAACATGCACACAAAACCCGTGCATTATACGCGCTAAACCATTACCATAATCTCTCTTCTAAATAACACGTATTCAACCATACTATAGCGTATTTATCAAACCGAGAATAATTTCATTTAAACAATTTCGCCATATTTAATTGATTTTTTTTTTAATTCAACTCCAACTGTCATTATTTAACTGGCTATCTCTATTTATGAGTTCTACTTTATTAACCATGCTTGCATGCTTTTCCGCATATCTATTTATACTTCTCAAGCAATGTGTAACTGAAAAATAAACCCGTCTCACTCAGTATCGTCATTTAATGTGTAATACATTATAATAATTAATTATAATGAGACATGTTAAATATCAATGTAAACACTGCTTATAAAGCGAGTCTTGATTTTAGTGCACTGATACCTGAAGTGTACCGGGTAATAAACGGCTAATTTTAATAGGAATAAATTGTATAATTTTTATGACAAAAGCTCATGCTGTGAAAGATTCTAATTTTTGAACGGTGATATGAACTCACCATTTATCTGATTGGTCAATGTTGTATATCGTGTGCACGAGATCCGCGAACAATGTTTCATACTTGTTTTTGTAATAGATGAACACACAGCGTTGTTTAAAAGTTACTTGAAAATGAATCGTAAGTTCGCTGCAAAAGAACTCATTTCGCGAAATTACTATATTTAGGTTACAAAACACTCATAATATGCTCATAAATCAACAAACGCGAGAGTATTGTATAGTCTCTAAATACACAATCGTGAATATAGACAGACAGACGGACGGACGGACGGACGGACGGACGGACGGACGGACGGACGGACGGACGGACGGACGGACCGACCGACCGACCGACCGACCGACCGACCGACCGACCGACCGACCGGCAGGCAGGCAGGCAGGCAGGCAGGCAGGCAGGCAGGCAGGCAGGCAGGCAGGCAGGCAGGCAGGCAGGCAGGCAGGCAGGCAGGCAGGCAGGCAGGCAGGCAGGCAGGCAGGCAGGCAGGCAGGCAGGCAGGCAGGCAGGCAGGCAGGCAGGCAGGCAGGCAGGCAGGCAGGCAGGCAGGCAGGCAGGCAGGCAGGCAGGCAGGCAGGCAGGCAGGCAGGCAGGCAGGCAGGCAGGCAGGCAGGCAGGCAGGCAGGCAGGCAGGCAGGCAGGCAGGCAGGCAGGCAGGCAGGCAGGCAGGCAGGCAGGCAGGCAGGCAGGCAGGCAGGCAGGCAGGCAAGGCAGGCAGGCAGGCAGGCAGCAGGCAGGCAGGCAGACAGACAGACAGACAGACAGACAGACAGACAGACAGACAGACAGACAGACAGACAGACAGACAGACAGACAGACAGACAGACAGACAGACAGACAGACAGACAGACAGACAGACAGACAGACAGACAGACAGACAGACAGATATTTTTTCTTAAATCAGTGTTACAGCGACATATTCATATAAAATGATATTCATCTTCTAAATGTAGGTCGTTACAACATAAACAATAACGTTCATTTCGTGGGATGTTGTTATGTGCATATCTGCCAGTTTGGATCCTCAACGGATGTGCAGAAACTCTTAATCTTACGAAAAATAAACGAAGACGTCTAGGGAGTAAGTCCAAGTATTCTTCATATTCCAAAGAGGTTTATACATATCTAATACAGGACTGTTATTTATTTTACCGAACGACTCTTGTTTGAAATTGTCGACAAGTCTACATTTGAATTCATTTACAAAACTATTTATTTGCACAACGTTTGGATTTTCAAATACATAACCAAATCCATAATTATTTTACATATTCTTGACATTCGTGAGCCAATTGTTATAACCTTTATTACAATCGTTTAAGGCTTGTCTGTATACAGTTTGCATCATAATATTGTTATTGTTTACAACTTTAAACCAATATTTTATAATTTTAACAAACCTATTTATATACAATGGATATCTACCTAATTCTCCATAAACAGCAACATTACATGTATTTATTTTAACCTGAAGCAATCATTTGCAAAATTTTAAATGAATGCGTTTAATATCATCGGACTTCGTGAAACCCCATAATTCCGAAGCACAATTTAATATAGAACCCACAAAGGAGTCAAACAGCTGGCAATTTTTTTTGGTTTTATGTCAAAGTCGTGGCATTTTGTCAATAATGTATTCATGGTTTTAAGGGCTTTACCAACCAAATGTTCTTGGTTTAGTTTAATATTCCAGTATAATTCAGCACTGTACCTAAATAGTTAAAATTATCAACAACTTCAATAACATTACCATTGTATGTCCATTTTTCATTTTCTTTTAACCCTCCTCTCTTCCTAAACACCATAATTTTCGTTGTTGCAGTGTTAACACTAAGATCCCAAGAGTTACAGTATAAATATAATTTATTTAGATGGGATTGGACTTCAGCAGGTGACTTGCCTAAAATAGTCATGTCGTCAGCAAATAATAGTAAAATCAACACAATATCATCTATACTCAATCCAGAGTTATCTTGTAAGAAAAGTTCAAGGTCTTCGACAAATAAAGAAAACAAAATCGGCGACAATACCTCCCCCTGCCTCAGTCCAACCGCATAACTAAAATAATCTGAATAAGATGAACATGATTTAACACGTGACTTAACATTTGCATACATATCCTTCACAATTCTAAGCAATTTGCCTTGAATACCAGACTTAAACATTTTCAACCATAATGCATTGCGGTATATGCTATCAAAACATTTCAACATATCGACGTATATTACATATAGACGTTTATTTTCATTTAAATAATTTTGTACAATCTACATCAATATATAAATAGCATCGACAGTTGAATATCCTTTCCTAAATCCGAACTGAGCATCCGAAATAATGGTATTCTCATTGTAAAAAGATTCAATACGTTTGTTTAAAATCGTGGTAAATAATTTTGAAAAACAACTCACTAAAGTAATCCCTCTATAGTTATTAACATCATTTACATCACCTTTTTATGCAAAGGGATTATAATACCTTCTGTCCATTCATCGGGGGAAAAAATACCGATAAACATATCACACAAATGTGCGGACAAAATATCGCTACATTTAAGAAAATATTCGTTCAAAATACAATCACTACCTGATGATTTATTTCGTTTTAAATGTTTAATCGCATTGCGAACTTCCTCAACAGATAACGGAACGTCAGGTGACGGGGATGTAGAATTTTCCAAATTAAAATCATTATTTAAACAAAATTCTTCAGCTTTATTATTACAAAAATCAGACATATTGCTACTTAGATTTTCAAAAAACATTGTAAATTCTTCTAATGATATTTAATTTGATAACACATTATTTTTAGATTTGAAAAAAAAACGCCAAAAGTCTTTCGGTTTTTGTTTTCTTAAATTTTCAATCTGTAAAATCTTTTGCCTATAACATCATGCTTTCTTTTTGCGGATTAAGTTCTTATAATACTTTTTACGTGTACATAAATGTTCTCTGTTTGTATCTGTTTTACTGGAGTTAAACATACGTAAAGTGTCGTGGTACAATTTTTGTGCATCATCGCACTCGTGATCAGACCATTCTGCATTCTTTATATAGATATTAACATGAAAATTAGGATCTGTTTTATACACACATGTTTTTGAAAATAAAGGGTCAGCAATACTGCGAATAGTTTCAGTAAATCTAATCAAAACGTTATTATTTGACGTTCTACTTGAGTAATCAATATGTTGTACAATATTGTTAAAAACAGTTCGCATACAAATAATCCCTGAGCGAAATTGCCCACATAAATCATCATTCCATTTATATTAGACATCGGTGTAAGACTGATACTGAGTCGATGCATTGTTACATAATTAAGTAAACTGTAACGGGGCATGATCACTAAATACGTTAAAATCGTGCACGGTAAAATCTGTTTTAGATGAAAAGTTGTATTCGTTTGTCAATAAGTAATCAATGACACTAGTACCGTTATATGATTAAAAAGTTTGCTTACAACTATTACCAACTCTACCATTAAAATACGTAGGCATGTGGATTAACATAAATCAAGTAATTTCACACCATGGTTATTAAGAACATTATCTACTGAGGCCCTAACAGAGGCAATATCTGGATAGTAATCAATATCATCATTAACAGAATTAATTTTATCATGCACAATAAAATCGCATTTATTACTAACTCTACTAGTGAGATCGCCAGCAACAAAAACTTCACCAAATTCAGAAAAATAAGAAATATCATTTTCTAATAATTCAAACAAATCTACATCGAATGTGTTATATACGGGAGACTCGTGCCCCAATATATACGTTGCACAAATATACAAATCATCTGATATATTGAAAAATGTGTGGTCCAGTTTTAATCAGATAATTGTGTCATAATGATTTTTTACAATAACAATACATTTAGCATCTTGTTCTTTTATGTATATTTCAATGCCACCACTATTTCTAAGAGATTTTCTATTCTTGAATTTTCTAAAGAAGTTAAAAGACAAGTATCCACTCAAATCAATATCACTACTACTATTCGTCCAATTTTATAACAAAAAGCACATATCATTAAAACACAAAATATTTACAAAGCAAGGGTTACTTTTTATACAATTCGTAAAGCCATTAACATTCCACGAAAGACTGCTGATTTCTCCCCCGTCGTGCCCCTAATCGCGCACTGGTCGCCCATCGACGTAGAGAGTTTCTTAAGCGATCCACGACCGCTTGCCCTTGGCTCTGGCCTCCTTCATCTTGGGAAGCAGCTTGCGACGCTTAGAAACCACTTCCGGCGGAAACTGTTCAAACACATCAAATGCGGTGCCGGCCAGATGTTTCCACAGACGCCTCACCATTTCCTTGTCCTTGAAAAATGTAAACTTCGCTATGATTGAGCGAACCTTTTTCACGTGAGTGTTCCGCAAGCGATCGATGAACCCTCTCAAACCTGATAGTGTCCTCAGTTTCCTGAGCAATTTTGAGAGTATCGCTCAAATGTTTTGTCAGAATCTTCTCGGTGGTTTCAGGTGACTCGTTCTCTGTTTCCGGTACACCAGTAAATACAAGGTTATTTCTCATGCTTTGAGCTTTCATTTATGTCAAATCGTCACGAAGACTATTACGCTCACGCTCAAGATCATCTAAACTACTGCTAACCTGTGCGGAAGCAATATCCGCCCCATCGGAGATATGTTCGAGCTTGGAAACGCGCTCTTCAACCGTTTTGACTTTATCGTCAAGAGTCAACCACAGAGTTTTCATATCTTTCTCCAATACTGCCATGCGTTGGTCCATCTTATCTAGGCATTGTAGTTTGTGTTCTACTGCAGAGAGTCGTCCACTTATGCCTTCCAGCAAACTCATTACGTCATGTAATGTTGGCTGCGCTGCCGCCATGGTGTTAACCTTCAGTGGATCGTATGATTCCTGGTTGTTTGTAAAAACACTCGAATTCGATAATTCACTGTCTTCTTCGCCATATAACACAGAGTTTATATGTTCAAATAAGAAAGATAGAAATACCTGTTTGGACAATCTTCAATCAGAGTTGTCGTTCCTTGCTCTCCCATACACCTCTGCAACGGGCTCGGCAGCCATTAGAACAAGAAATCTTTTTCAAACCCAATGAACGCAATCAAAGTGGAGATTTAGGATTGAAAACATTAAACAATAAATTGTAAATTAAAAATTAAACAATACATAGGGCTAAAACCTGATAATGTGTATGCATCTTTTTAAATTATTTTTTGACAATTAACCCAAATGAAATTATTACGCTCAAATCTCTTATGTAAACACATGTACAGATTGAATGACATACAGCATTGCTATGGTAAGTTCTGTTGTATTTATCAAACAAATAAGGGGATATTATTGTAATGTGTCTAGCTGCATACGGAGAGAGAATTGTTAACCATTTTACAACTTTAAATGCATGGTTATCTTATCAAATCTTATAGTAATTTTATATTACATGTATATTATCATAATATGATTAGTATTTAGAAGTAGAAGGCTCTTGAACATTATTCATACGAAAAAGTCGGTTTCTGTAAACAGTAAAACTATTTCAGCACATTAAATCTTGGAAGAAATGTTCACTCAGTATAGGGCTCGCACCCAAACACAGTTGGAACACTAGCACGTTGATTTACCATTTCTATAATTATGGGTAGATAACGTTTTATTATATGGACTAGGTGATGTACACACTGAGCTGTGTAACCAATGCATACTTTTTCTGGCCTTTAAACTTTAAGTCGACATTCATACACAAAGTCTGCTTTTGTAACCTCTTACACAATTATTGTAAACCCATGACAAAAAGTGCCCCCAAGCTAGTGATTTAATTATATTTGAAGCCTGCTTGTGAAGAATGTCATATTTTATATGATATTTTAGAACATCCTTCTTAACAGAATATGATCTGGCTCCCAGGATTCTGTAAGCGATGCTCAATTGGTGTTCAGGTACTTCTTAAAAAACATGACTCTTAAGTATACTACAATGTACCGGAAATGGAAAATACGCTTAAGGCATCCGACCATACACCGGGGTACTTTTTATTATATTTTGTGCACCTGGGGTTCTTAGAAGTATACTAAAGAGTACACAGGGTACTTTCAAGTACATAAGTAGTACCTGAGTCGACACAGGCTAATCTTGGTTGTCTTAAAAGTACCCCGAACACTCTTAAGTATACTACAATGAACGCCGGGTACGGAAATACCCATACAGACAACTGACCATACTCCTGAGTACGTTTTAGCATATTCTCCATATCCTGCATTGTTTGAAGTATACTTTAAGAGTACCCGGGGTACTACTATGTTGTACCTGATCCGACAATGACCAAATGAGCGTTGATGGTTACTGCCCTTTCTCAACACTTCTGCTTCAGTTGAGCATTATCGAAATTACACAGGTGAGTAGAAACATTACCGCCACCCGTGATTGTTGGAACCTTTGACCCCTTTATTTATGTCCAATCTGATCTACCTGTTACGGGAAATTTCTCTCCTCAATTATTTTATTATGCTGAACGTGAAAAATGTTTATTTTTAATAAGATCTTTTAACAAACTGAAATTTTAAAACGATTATTTTTTCTCATAAGATTAATGTAATTATATTGGTGTTTCAATATTTTGATATATCAATTAAGTATTTTAACACAATTGACATTATTCAAAATACAAAAAAATGAGAACAAGTCCCTTAAATGGTGGCATATTTCTGAGGATATTAACAGAGGAAAATCAAACCGTTGGCATACTATCTAGTTAGATTTTAATACCAGCATTTAACACATGTGTTTAGGCGGTGCCCTTTAAAAAGGATAAATACAATACTTGAAAGTACATGAAAAATGCAAAATCATAAACAATTAATTTAAAGTGTAATGTGTTGCAGATTCACAGATGTGTGTTATGTACTGTTGTTATTTTATATAAGATAGAGCCTGTAAAAAATAGGGAAGTTTTACATAATACCACAGATAAAATATTATTGAAGGTCTATAGTCTTCAAATTGTTCATTTTCCTCTAACATGCCCTTTCATTTTAAGTCAGAATACTCTCCATGACAGAGGAAGGAGGCCTGGGTTCATATCGCAGCAAGGACTTCAGAAGAGATGCATTATGGGACTAATTATTGTATGTGCTTTACTTTATCCTAAATCTCAACCAAATCAATCTTTGATTCTAAATAAATGATAAGACATAAAACTTATCAATGGAAATCATTTTTCTCATTTCAACTATCACACAACATTTAAATGCAAAAGAATAGAGTTCATGGTGTCAATAGTGCTAATACACTACAATATAATGCAAAAAGAGAAGACGAAACAAACTAAATAGTGAACAAGTATAACAATCTCACAATTAATAAAAAAATAAATTAATTAACAAAACAAGTGACTGGACATACGCAAATACGCACATGCGTATGCTGTTTGGGAAGTAATCGAAAAATGCAATAAAATGTGATGCCTTACCCGGGTTAGGCATATTTTCTATGCGAAAGATGTGTTTTAATATCAAAAACACTAAAACTGTCTAAAAGTGTGTTTTTTCAACTTCATAGAAAACGCATGCTTTACCATTTGCGAGGTTACGTTTCTGTTGATGGTGACTATACATAACAAAATTATCGACTGCGCTTTATCGTTGTTTTCTTAGCAGTCACATGATCAATGACACAACAATGACGTCACAAATTCGTCGTTCGATTGTTCTCGACTTATTCGAATGGATTGTTTACGAAGCGGGAAATTTTAAGAATGGCTGCTTATTTTCGGTGTAGAAGCATATCGGTAGCCTTTCTGTCAAAATGCTGCCTCTCTGTTCATTCTTTGCTGCCTCGGTGTCATAAACAAGAAAATGGATGATCGGAATTCACAAAACAGGTACGAAAATCTAAAATTAAATCCGTAAACACATTTGTGCATAAAAACATAGGCGCTCGATGTCAATGACAATGTTGTTTTTTTTTTAATGATTTATTTATTTTTTAGTTACCCGTTGTTTATAATAATGTATACACATACTAAATTAAAAAAAATCTTCCGACAAAACGTCTTCTTAAAAAAAGACAGTTCGACTATGTATATATAGATATCTATGTACATGGTCGAATTTTTTTTTTTTTAAGAAGACGTTTTGTCGGAAGATTTTTATTATTAATTTAGTATGTGTATGCATTATAATAAACAACGGGTAACTAAAAAATAAATAAATAAATAAATAATAAAAAAAACATTGCGATTGACATCAAGCGCCTATGCATAAACATAGGTGGTCCATGAGTTGGAGCCTATATATAAAGCTACAGGTTAACTATATTCCGCAGGTCCAAACACTCATCACAAACTCTATCGAAAATGGAATAATGACGAGGGTGGTGGAACAATCATACATGCCACTTTGATGACTTAAAACAAAGCTTTTCCGTAAAATGTCAAATATCTAGTGTCATTGATATCATTTTTATGATCGAATCTTTACGTTCAATGTACGCTATATATAGTAATTTTCCTCAATTTTACTTTTAAAAAATGCCTACGTTCACTTTTGTTGTGGCACGGAAAGCCTCTAGATCGGCTCACTTTTCTGGCACGGGAAGCCTATTCGTCGATTGAAAATTTTATTTTTCTCAGTAAAATGAGTTTAACACATATAATTGTCGATGTTTGAAATTTATTGAATGAGTCGAAAATTACTTTCCCTTCAGTATGAATTTGCCGCTAGAGGCGCTCTGGAAGATTTGTCATTCAGCTTTGGGAACACGCACGGTATGTAAACATGTTATTTTATGCTATAGTTTTTTTAAACAATAAACGACATGGACCGAGCCACGTGTTCGGAAGACATAAATAACAATTTGAAGGAAATTTTGTTCGAATTAAAGAAACAGCAAGTAGATATAACTTCTTTGAAACAGCAAGTTAGTTTACTAGTGTCGTCTAAACAAGAATATAAAGACATTACATGGCAATTTGAAGGAAATACAAAGCAATATGAATTCAATTGTGATGTCCATGAAGGAATCAAGCAATGCATGTGGGCAATTGAAAACCAGAAAAGCGACTACGCAAAGAAAGTTTAATCGGAGGTTGCCAATAAAATTCACACGGAAAATAAACACATAAGGAACACGGATACGTCAGAAGGCGGGTGGGAAACTGTAAGACAGTACAAACAGAACCCCCTCGCGAGTGACTCTGATGACGAGTCGAGAATCAATAGGGCGGATTCTAAAGCTCTAAAGAAAAAAGAAGGCTATGCAAGCGAAGTTGGAGAAAAAGCCAGCCGCCATGTATTGACACTCGGATGCAGTCCGCCAGTTGCTTGAGGGACAGGTAGGAACACGTTCGGCGCCGTACCCGTTACCACAGAGGCCCACACCACCGTCGATTGGTTCTTTTCGTGGCTACTCTGGATGGGGTCCGCTGCTCGGGTCATGCTTCGCGTGTTGACAGTTCTGTCACTTACGGCAGACGTGTCCCACCACCAGAGGTCAGCAAGAGAGCGCCCAGGCCAGGAAGTAGTGATTCCACTGAGGCGAGCCCACTCGCGATCGAAAGTGCTGTATTTAAAGATGAGTATTAAATTTATGAACAAGATGACAGATTTACCAATGATTATGTTATTTAAGAGCAAGGTCGGAAAGACATTATTGTTGAAAATAGATTGAGGGAACATATCCAGTTTTGGAAAAACATCGACGCCAATCAGTTTATTATTGATTCTATAGAACATGGTTACAAGATTCCATTTTATTCTTTACCTGAAAGTGTATTGCTTAAAAACAATAAATCGGCATGTGCTAATAGGGAATTTGTTAGGAAAGCAATTACAGATTTGTTAGATCGGGATTTGGTAAAAAAAAACATGTCCCACCTCGTGTTGTTAATCCACTATCCGTCTCCATTCAAAGTATTGGTAAAACGCGTCTCATGCTTGAACTGAGATTGGTTAATAAACACGTGTGGAAACAATCGGTTAAATATGAGGATTTGAGATTAGGTTTGATGTTTCTTAAAGAAGGGGGATTTATCACATGATAAAGTTTAATATTCATTCTACTTACCATTTTGTGGATATATATCCGGAAAATACAACTTACCTTGGGTTTTCGTTTGAAGATGATCTCATGGTGTAGTTAGTTACATTAGGTTCAAGGTTTTTTCATTCGGGTTGGGTGTAGCACCTTATTTTTTTCACTAAGCTTACAAGGCCACTTATAGCAAAGTGGCGGGCGAAGGCTAATGAGTCATTATGTTTTTGGACGATGGTTTTGGTACACATGATAATTATGAGGAGACGAAAAAGCTTGCGTCTGACATAAAGCATGATTTGCTTCTCTCTGGGTTTATCCCTAACGTGGATAAATGTATCTGGGAACATGAACAAGGAGTGGCTGGGTGTTAATATGAATATGAGAGAGTTTTCAATAAGAATTCCTGAAAGAAGAATATGCAAGGCTATGAATACCATCAAGATTTTATTGGGCTCTGAATATATGCCAGTAAGAAAGGTAGCTAGTTTTATTGGGCAAATTATTTCTACGAGTATTGTAATTGGCCCTGTAGCTCAAATAATGACTAGATATTTGAGTATCGATGTTGCGACAAAGTGCACGTGGAATGCGTATGTTAAGTTAACAATCGATAGTGTAGAGCAATTGGCATTTTTGGAGAGAAATGCTCAATTTGCTTAACAAAATAGTGCTTGTTACTACTGGCGTTTGCTCAAAAGTAGTATACAGTGATGCATCTGCTGTGTCTTATGCCGGATATGAGGTAGGGACGGTCAATGGTGTGGCGCATGGGTCATGGTCGTCAGAGGAGACTAAAATGTCTTCTATTTGGCGGGAACTTTGTGGAGTTTATAGAGTTTTAAAGTAATTAATTGACGTGCTTGCAAGTCACCGCGTTAAATGGTTTACAGACAATTAGGGAGTTTGTAGTGTTATTAAAAAAGTTCAATGAAAAAGGATTTACAACATATAGCAATCAAAATATTCCATTTAACAGCAAAAAAAAAATCAATTTATTCAGAAGTTGTATGGATTCCGAGAGAAGAAAACGGATTGGCAGATTATTCATCCAAGATTGTAGAGAGGAATGCCTGGGGAATTACATGTAGTTTGAATGTATTTGAAATGTTGCAAAGCCAATGGGGCCATTAAGATGTAGATGTTTTTGCGTCGGAGCATAATGCAAAATTTTTAACATTCTTTAGTAGATTTTTGTGCCCAACATCAGCAGATATCGATTCTTTTACATTTGACTGGAGCATGTTTTTTGGGCTGTACGTTCCTCCTGTTACTCTATTTCCCAGAGTTTTGAGTAAAATGGCGTATTGTAAAGCGAAAGGGCGTTTTGGTTGCGCCAGAATGGAAACGGCCTAGTTTTTGGCCATTTATATATGATAATTCTGGCGACTTAAGTGCATTTGTTAAAGATTTTATCTTTTTGCCTACAAATAAAGATTCATATACACCGTGCATAAATGGTGTTGGCATAATTGGTACAGAAAACCTGTGGTTCAGAATGATTGCATTTTTCGTTGAGTTTTAAAGGTCAAATCATCATGTGTTATTTACCGAGGGAGGTAATTTAGTTTATAATAACAACCATATCATGAATAAGATGTTTCCCTTGATAACTTATTCTGTTTTAGCCCCAAATTGATAGAAGGGAGGTTAATCGTGAATGAGTATGCGCTGAGAAGTACAGCGGTTATGTCGCTTGCGTTTTTTACAGTAACCTGTTACACACCTGGGGGCCGTTTCTGGTACAATGCGTAACTTTACGGACGAAAATGTACGTACGTATAAAGTTACGTACGCTTTTCTGAATGCGTAAGTGCGTTTCTATAAACCGAACGTGGCGTAAAACTTAGTTGCTATGTTTGAATAATCTCTAAACAGAAGTCTGGTGATTGTGCGGACCTTATAGAGAACATTTGAAGAAATTCATAAAGTAGATTTAATTTGCTTTCTCTAACAAACTTTCGGTAGACTAAATATTTATACATTTATCCTTAAGAAGTACCTTATAAATAGCAAAGTTCTTACTCTTGCTTTGCGAAATTGCGATGAAAAAAGGGGTCAACTGTAAAAAAGTTCAATCTCTTGATTTTTTTTAAATTAAGTGTGGCCATTCTTTGTTGTGCTGGATATGCTCTTTGTTAAAACAGAAGAGATGATTCTTACTGAAGCAAATCTTTTACGAAGGTTAGTCAGATATATTTCAAACTGGAATTGCTGGAGCAAACTGGAAAAAAATGGATGGATAATACTGAGAAGACAGGCATGTGTATTGTAGCTTACACATCTGAATTTACAGAAACATAATCAAAGAGTTTTCTGACAGGAATTCAATTTACTGGAAGGGTATCTTTGATTATGTTTAGTGCGTCACTGAATTACAAATGGAATGTCCTATAATGAGAAGAACATCAGCAATGGCCTCTGTAAAGAAGGTAGTATTTTTTAACATTTCATTTACTGATCAATGATAATGTACAGTAGTACAGTATGGTTTTAGAAGAATTAACAAACTCTGTAGCTTGTATTCACTTGTCGCACTTCTAGATAATTTTATAACAATCAACATCATGTTTTACCATGTTTATATGTATACTCGTGCGCAAAATATTTAAAAAAACAACAACAGATTTTTACTCATAAATTCATTTAAAATGAGAATCTTTTTTCTGTGTTAAATTAACATTGTCCATGAATGCTTCTATTAATTTGAGACAATAGCCATTTGCAATTATCATAAAGTATGCTTCTTCACATATATAATTATATTATATTTTTTGTTCAATATTTAAAAAAAATGCATGGATTGGTAAAAAAACGCTGGGCTGTGAAAGCTTGTCAGAATTTTATATTTTTGTAGAGGTCACAGTGACATTGACCTATAACCTAGTGACCCAAAATGGGTGTGGCGTTTAGAACTCATCAAAGTGCATCTACATATGAAGTTTCAAAGTTCAAGGTGGAAGCACTTTGATTTTAGAGCCAAATGTTAAGGTTTTAGCACATTGCATACAGCGTACAGGCGGACGTTGGACAACTAGCTGGCTATGACAATAGCTCGGGTTTTCTCTCTCCGAAAACAGCCTCGCTAAAAATACAACTTTGAGCATCTTACAACTGTAACTTACCAAAAACAAAACTCATTGGTTTAAAAGTCATAGTGTTTTGACAGTTTTTGTATAAAATGACATATTTGGTACATTTCAATACATGTTTTCAGTAAATTTACTAAAACAGTGAAAACTTTTCAAACCTACTTTAAATTAGCCATTATTACTATTCAGATAACTTAAGTTTTAGTTGTTACAATAACCATTGCGCAAAGTAAGCCAAGTGTGTGAGCTTTGACCTTTACTTCCAGTTAATAATTGCAGCGCTTAAACAACTGAAGCTTGATTGGTCATTGTTGGCCCCGTACTACTTAAAAGTACCCGGGGTACTCTAAAGTACACTTCAATGTGACCTGGGTACAGAATTTTATTCCTGCCTAAAATTTGATGTCATCAAACGCACTTCTGAATACGAAACAAAATCCTCTTTGAACAAAACTTAACTCAATATGCTTTTTTGAGTACGAGTTTCGATAATATCATCGCGGAGGCCATTTCACAGAATGTAAACGGAAACATTATTAATTTGAAAAAAGAGCCAACAACAGCAGATTTAGCCTAAGTATTCCTGGGTATGTTTAAATATATTTTCTGTACCCAGGGTATATTGTAGCATACATAATAGTACCCAGGGAACTTTCAAGTACTAGTCCGAAATTATATATATATATGTTATATGTAATAGCAAATTCAATTAAAAAGACATATTACTTCTACTTCTTCGGCGAACACAATTTAAGATAAAACAATGAAATAACAATCAATTTGAATCGCTACCCTGTACAAATTGAAATAATAAATGTCTTATACCAGTGGAAATAGTTTCAATAACCGAACTTTCTTACATTCGCCAAATAAGCCCACTGCAAATGAGAAACTGAAAGGTGCATATACAAGTTTTACCGTTCACCCGTGTGTAACTGCGTATTGTGATCGTTTTGAGGTGTTCAGTCATGTCTGTATACATCTATTGTGTAAATTCAAATGTATATTCAATATTTTCAATATTTGCTCATCTCTGATACAAAAATGGTATCGTCATTAATGTAAACTTAACACATAATTCCTAACTGTTGATTTTACGATACGGAAATGATAACTTCTTATAATATTTACATTTTCTGTGTAAATGTATGTGTTCAGACGATATACTATGTACAAGTCTGGAATAAAAAGTCTGTCTGTCTGTCTTTTAGGGATTTAGGGCACTTCGGATAACAGAGACTTTCAACAAATTGGGAACTCTGATTACCGAGTTTTATCTTCTACCTGAAATGCATTTATGTATATTATGGCTATTATTACCAATTTACCAATTACGAATCAATTTGCATTGTCAAGCCCAACACATTGGGAATCTATGCATAACGTAATTACACACACATGTAAAATATAACCAATGGCGTTGTTCGTTTTCAAAAATCTTATTGCTATTAATTTATATAATTAATATTATAAGTGCACATTTTAAATAATATTCGAATGCTTATTTCTGAAGTAATATATTTGAAGTGACAACCGAAATAATTGTCTAAATAATAAACTTGTTTTTATGCCCCCTTTCGAAGAAAAGGGGGTATATAGTTTTCGCACTGTCCGTCAGTCTGTTTGTGAGTCTGTCTGTCAGACAATATCTAGGTCAAGTTCGAATATGGGTCATGCCGGGTCAAAAAATCGGTCACGGGGTATCTTAGTGCATTTCAAGCATTTAGTATTTAGGTTTCGAAAAAAGCTCATAACTTCTATCAAAGCGTTTATAGGGGGCATATGTCATCCTATGGTGACAGCTCTTGTTAAGTGGTAAATTGAGATTACAAGAATTGAAAATACAACGGATAATGTGGATCAACACGACTGTGTTCAATTGAACTTATAGCAGGACTCTAGATAAGGGGAGCAAGGGGTCTTAAAGCGGCCAATACACCTAATAAAACCCTTTGTCATTGGTGCTCATTAGAATCGCATCATGAAGACGATACTAACGCGTAGCCACAAAATTTAAAAGAGATTGGAAAACTCCCTTTATATTGAGCTCTACTTATAGGAAGCACTTCCCTTTACACTTCCCTTTTCCTTTTATTATCATATTCCAAAGGGCTAAGAACATGTTTCGGTAATTCGTTTTTAATTTACGTCAGTACATACATTTTTATTCATTGCGTTCGTAGTATAGCAGTATTCCACAGCGAATTGTGCATTTCTGATTCACTAAATATAGTGTTATATCTAGTAAAAAGTGTCGAGTTATCTGGAATCGAAGTGCCATTGTCTTTGAGATGACCGGTAAAAGAAGTGTCCATAAATATTTGGCATCCGACACTTAAAACATTTGAATTTCCGCAAATACGTTATTTAACTAAAATTTAACATGTTGTAACATTGATGTACATATTGATCTTTTATTTTGATTAGTTGGCACGTTCTTGATGTATTTCCAAGTATTTTTATTTTGTTGAAATACGTACTGATCATCGAGTTCATGACGATTATCGATGAAATTTTAACTCTTTTTTATAATGCACTGTTTTTTCCACGACTTTCTTGCTCCCAAATTCGAAATACTATACTATTAATCAACCAAACAATGTTACGTGTCTTGAAACCAAATGAATAGATCATAACTGCAAATAGCTGAAGAACTCAACTCTCGCGCGTGGCTTTTGTTGTTATCTGGTACCGAAGTGCCATCTGTTATCAAAGTATTCGCATACCCGGCGTGATGATGATGATTTGATATCCCCCATCCATTTGTGTTCAAATATTGATTTACATACGATCGGTCATATGCAGTCGGCGTTCTTATTGATCTACTTTAGTCAACAGTCGAAGACAAACTCCGTAGGGTAAGGCTACTTAAGAAATGCTTGGCATTATTAAATTGTATGTCAATAAATCAACGGTGATATTTGCGAAAGTTCTTAACGTTTGAGTAGTTTATTAAAACCTAAAATGTAGTGCACTAGTATTGCCACTTGTTGAAGAAATACGATATTCGGTGACTCTTTACTGGGATGTTCTAGATTGTATTTATCGGTACTGGCAATTGCTTTTATTTGATCTATTTAAATTAAAACAAATATATAAAGGAAGGATTTTGTTTGAATTTGTTTGACAAGTACTCGTCGTAAGCAGTACATACCTTAGGACCTTTAGCGTGTCATTCATTAATTAAAATATTTTTTTAATAAAATAGCAGCTTCACGTTAAGTATTTTATTCAAAATTAAATGCATTATGCATTAAATGCCAAAGAAACAACAGACACTTGAATTGTATAACCTTATTTTGAAACATAATTCGAGCGAGTGATTCTTAATATTCATTAGTTATGACATATATTTACAACTAATTAAATATCTATGCAAATTATTTCGGCACAAAAATGAAACGTTATTATTGTTTTCAATATAAAACAAATCTTACAAAAAGATAACTATGCACATGTTTTGTCTTATGATAGTATGCAGGCGTTATGCAGATCGAACATTAAATTAATCCATAAGCACACAGTCGAAAACAATGAAGGTGTTGAGTATTTAAAGCCACACACCTGAAATAAAATACAATTGTAGTACCAGAGCTGACAAAAACCAATCTAACTGAACTGAGCTAACATGTCGACAGATTGTATCTCACAGTCTCTACAGTATATTTTATTTTACGCAGTTTTGACAAAATGATATATGCATGATATTATTTCCAAAGAAATGGATCTTGATGCAGAACTTCTGCTTAAACTGTAAACGTGCCAAATTCAACAATAAAGTGACAACAGTATACACATTTATAAGAAGCGCTGTTGACATATCAATTAAAATTGTATACAGTTATCTACGTTTTTGTAAAAAGTTGCATTTATATTATACTTCTGTGTCAATGAATGACAATTATACAGTAATCTGTGCTAAAATTAATTGAATAAATATTAGCACAGACTACTGTATAATTGTCATTCATTGACACAGCAGTGTAATATAAATGCAACTATTTACAAAAACGTAGATTATACAATTCTAATACATAATTCTTACAGAAAAAGTATACTTTTACCCATGTTTACAATGAATCAATTCTATCACTCAGCAAACGTCACATTCGTTGAGTTCAACTTGGCGTCTTGTGATGGATAAAGCCTTGTTCAAAACGAAAGTTGAATGAATTGTCAAAAGGAAAATCGAACAAATCATAACAACAATCGATTCGAACATGTAAAATTTCCTCTTTTAGCAAAACTCCAATCCACAATCGTACAAAATAGATCCTGCACAATCAACGCAGGATTTCCGTTACAGTATCTTTCCATTACCTACCAAGATCTTAATATAGATAAAGGTTGAAATTAACTAAAATGATGTTGCGCTCGTAGATTTCGTAGTCTACGTTCGGTTCTCCGAAATATCGGTGTATACGCCGCCATATTTACGCTAAATTACTGAGTTACGTGAGCCTTTGAACACACGTAACTTTACGTGCAAAAATACGGTAAACGTATCTTTACGAAGTTTATAGAAACGCTACAAACTGAACGTTTTGCACTTACGCATGATTTTTGAACGTACGTAGTTTTAAGAAACGGTCCCCAGGTGTGTGAAAGTGCGTGTAAGCACGATACGACGTGTCGGTATCGGCTGTCGTGGTTGTAATATAAATTGGAATGGATTTGTCTGTTTTTTTAAATGTGTGTGTTTATGTTGAATTTTTTATTAACACGAATGTGTGTGTTTCAATACATGTATGTTGTTAATTTTACTCGTGAATGAGTATGCGCTGATGGTTCAGCGGGTAAGGCGCTTGCCTTAATAGAAGCTACAGTGGCTTGTTACACACCAGGTGTGGGAACGTGCGTATAAGCACGGTACGACGTACCGGCATCGGCTGTCGGGTTAGTATTATACATCGGAATGTATTAGTTTGTGTTGGATCTTTTATTAACATAAATTTGTGTGTTAACATCTGTTTTTTCAGAGACATGCAGATGATATAAACGCGCTGCTTGAGGTATTGGTGGGGTGGGGGAGTTTCCTTGCTGCCCGAGTTACTCAAAGAATCGAGAGCTATGAATACATCAGAGGCATTCAAAAGGGGGTTTAAAAGATGGTGCGGTTGGGTTTTGAGTAATAACTTAACAAGTGATGATACTTTGCCCGCCAAGGCTTTTCATGTGGCTTTATATATGACATCATTAATTCAAACTGCTCGGTCACCAACTCCTATTGGGAATGCTTTTTATAGTATAAAGTGGTATCATGACTTGTTGGACTAACAATCACCAACCGATTCTAATATAGTTAAAAATGTGTTAGAGGCCGCTAGGAGGAGACTAAGCAAACCTTTGAAAAGAAAAGAACCAATTTCTGTATCTGTACTTGAACAAGTTTTTCACTGTTTGTATACAGAAAATAATGGGTTTAATCACAGGACAATTTGTGCACTGTTACTTTCTTATGCTGCATTTTTAAGAAGAAATGCGTGGTTGAATTTGAAGAGATGTGATATAATTATTTACCCAATGCATATGAGTATTTTTATTCAGTCATCCAAGATCGACAAGTATCGGGATGGAGCATAGAACTGGTACTGTTTTATGCCAAGTAGTTAATCTTGAAAGATATTTTGGGTGGGGTTAGATACCAAGTGATTCAGAATGTTTTGTCTTCTCTCAACTGTCAAAAACAAAAGACGGTTTTAAAATAAGGCAATGTGATAAACATTTATCACACAGCAATTTAAGAAAACTTCTTATTGATGCTTTCAAACCTTTTGTAAGTGATATAAAATGTTATGGTTTGCATTCATTGAGATTGGGTGGAGCCACGGCGGCAGCTAACATGGGTATTCATGACCGTTTGTTTAAGCGTCACGGACGATGGTCCAGTGAATCCGCGAAGGATGGTTGTGTTAAGAATTCGATAGATGACAGGCTAAGGGTGTCTGAGTGTTTAGGTTTGTAATTTTATATGTAAATATTAAAAACAATTGTTATAATATTGTATTGTTTTACAATTATGTTACGTCTAGTAGCCCGTGCTTTTAATTCAGCCGGTATGCGAGTCCCAACGGCTAGGACCAAAAAACAGAGTTTGTGTTTGTTTGCTATATAGGCAAAGGAGGGATGTAAGGGAAATATAATTTTCGATGTTTAAAATTTATTGATTGAGTCAAAAATTACTTTCCCTTCAGTATGAATTTGCCGCTAGAGGCGCTCTGGAAGATTTGTCATTCAGCTTTTGGAACTTGCACGGTATACATGTTATTTTAATAGTAATGTGTTAATATTTCATATTATGGAAATTATATATTGAATTGAATAATTGATATATGTATTGGGCTAAATTTACATAGAATGTCACTGTATGATGACTGTTAGAAAGATTGTAGTATGTGATGTATGTTTGAAGGTTTGATGATGATAATTATGTTAAATATAATAATAAATGGAAAGCCGGGGGGCATTCAGCCGGTATGCGAGTCCCAACGGCTAACATTCAGCCGGTATGCGTCGGGAGAGTCCCAACGGCTAGTATAACAGAGCTTTTGTTTGTTTGCTTTATAAGGAAAGGAGGGATGTAAGGGAATTGTTAAAAGTATTGATAGTAATAATTTCAAATGTCAGAATATTGGATGTAAATATCAAAGGCGAAAGGGGACTTTTAACGTTATTATTTGGACTAACCCTGTCGACTACATATTTGAAGTACCTTAATGTAATGCTACTTTGTATACATCCGTCAGTAATGAAGATCGCGTTGTATTGCAGAAATAATGAACACATATTGGTGACAACGTGTTTACAAACTTTACAGAACTTAATGCAAAAACCAAAGATTCGGTAAACTGCCACCGAGTTCATGGATTTTCTCGTGCAAGTCAAGTAACTTGTCGCCTGCTAGGCTCAGATTATCAAAAATGCCCACTTTATATTTGGTCCTTATAAAACGGCATTTTACAAGTGGATAAACCAGTCAATAAGTATCATTCCGTCCCTGTTTTTTTACTCGGACTTATTGCTTCCGTGTTCACTGAGCCCTGGTATCAAAATTTATTCATTTGATATCAATTTTTATCTTTCAATTTTCGCAAAAAGCCACAAACACAAAATTGTGTAAAGACATATTTAAAAATGAAATATTTACAGCTAAAAATTGGTACACATACAAGATTCAATTTTATAAAAGACTAGCCTATAATGAGTCATATCCACTCGAGAAGATTTTTTATATATCAAGCGGTTCAAATCGACAATTTGGCTTCCCGTGCCAGAAAAGTGAGCCGATCTAGAGGCTTTCCGTGCCACTACGACAGCGAAAGTAGGCTTTTTTTAAGTAAAATTATGGAAAATTACTAGATAGCGTACATTGAATGTACAGTTTTGATCATAAAGATGATATCAATGCCATTAGATATTTGGCATATTACGGAAAAGCTATGTTAAAAAGTCATCAAAGTAGCATGTATGCACGATTGTTCCACAACCCTCGTAATCATTCCATCTTCGATAGAGTTTGTGATGAGTGTTTAGACCTGCGGAATAGTGTTAACCATTAGCTGGATATATGATTAAACTCATGGACAACCTCTTTTAATGCACACATGTGTTTACGGGTTTTAATTTGACATTTTCTTACCTGTTTTGTGAATAACGATCATCCATTTTTCTTGTTTATGACAGAGGGGCAGCGAAGAATGAACAGAGAGGCAGCATTTTGACAGAAAGGCCACCGATATGCGTCAACACCGTGTATTTGATGTCGCCTTCGTACAGAGATGATTTCGACAGAAAATCAGACCGGCCAACATCCAGTACAGATACAATACAATTGTTTACTGCTGACTGGAGCAATGTTCATTTGTATAAGTTCCCTGTAAGGTAGGCTAAAGGGACCTTTTTACGTTTTGGTAAATTGACAAAATTGAACAAAGTTGTTTCATATTCGCAAATTTTCGTTTTAGTTATGATATTTGTGAGGAAACCGTAATACTGAACATTTGTCATGCTCTAAAATAGCCTATATGTATCTTTTGACGATTTAAAATCCTGAAAATTATAAAGCGTTGCAACGCAAAACGATTAAATAATTTGGAGAGTTGTGTTTGTGTCTTTATATTTTGTGAAACCACGAGGATCGCTTATATCAAGCATACAATACCTCAATATGTGTATACGGAAGGATGGCCGAGAGGTCTAATGCGAGTTTTTATTCCAGGACTCCAGGGGTTAGTGGTTCGAGTCCTGCTGTTTTTTGTCTGTTTTAAATTTTATTCTTGATTTTTTTTTTGGAGCTTTTTAGATCTAATGTTTACATGAATCAATATTAAGCATTTAATCACAAACATCAAAACATGCCAAAATCTGTGAAAAGGCCCCTTTAAACCTTAGTGTCCTCTTTGCATGCAAATTCATGAAATTTAAAATCTTTTCCAAATTATCATAATGTTGTAAAATACTGAGGTATGACAGTTTCAAATATAATTGCTATGTTCCGGTAAAGGTTTAAACCATCAGAAACGCGTTACTATAGTGTATGTGCACACATTTGAAATGGGTCACGCGCGGATATTTTTTAGGCTAGCTACACCTCTCACTAAAGATAGCGTAAGACGTTACTGATCGTATTTGGTTACCAATAATTATTTTCATTACAGAGGTTCCAGATCGCTTCAACCGAAATATTTCAAGAACTATTCCTGGCTGCGGTACTCTGAGAAGACCAATGGAGTGTACTGTGCTCCTTGTTACCTATTTGCTGGTGATACTTAATAACCCCCCCCCCCATTTGATCAGGCAGCCATACCTGGATTTGAGCAACGTGTCTTCCACTCATAAAAAACACGAGAAAAAACCCTGATCATATTGCACGAGAAGAAAGGGCCGACGATTTCTTAGCAATTGAACGAGGAAAAGAAAGATATTGAGTGTACCTTAAATGCAAATTACAAAGCTCGTGTAGAGAAGAACAGAACAATTATTGTAGGCATCGTGGATGCAATTGTGTTTTGTGGGAAACAAAATATTGCTTTACGTGGCAGTGCCGATGAGGAAAAGGGAAATTTCAGAGCGTTGTTGAAACGTCAGGAAAAACTTGACCCTTTTAAGAGTGGACACCTAGAAAGCGGAGATCGTAAGACAATGTATTTATCGGATATCCCCACAGATCCTGAACGAGCTGATTGAAATATGTGGATCTATGATAGCGTCAAATATTGTCAAAGCATGCAACACGTCTTTCTGCTTCGGCTTCATGGCGGCCGAAACCACTGATGCTGCCACTATGGAGCAAATGGCCTTCTGCCTTCGAGTATACGATAGGAATTGTGTGTGTTTACACATGTACCGCGTTAAAAAGAGAGAAAAGCAATTAACTTGGTTTACAAATGACTTCTGGGTATCTTCTTATTGAACTCATGCAGTATGTGGCAAGAGCTGGAATCCCGTATTATTGAAAAGCCTTTGCTTTGTGCCCTGTGTTTCGGAAAGCAGATATGTGTAGGAATGCAGCCACGTTACTTTTTCTGTAGAATTTTCATTCATTACCACTTATCCACTTCATTTTCACATTTGAACTCTTCAACATTTTACAAAGGCGGGGGGGGGGGAGCAGAATTTCTCATGTCTGTTTTTAACACTTTACTCAAGATAATATTACTGGTGAACAAATGCCTTTTCTCTTTACTGGGAAATGTTTTTCATAAATATCCAGATTATTTCCTGAAATAGGACATCACAACATATTAATACGAATTAAAAGCTTTACATTTATGATGGTGACATTATGAGTTTTATTATTTATATATTTGTAAGACAAACATATAATACAACCCCTTGTCATTATAGTTTTTTAATGGCAAATTGACAGTTTATCTCTGGACTATTGCCTCATTTCGAAACAAGGCCATACAAGTTGATTCTATGTTTATGACAATAGCACCTGTGCTATTTAATACAAAACTTGTATTCATGTTTGGTGAATAGATGTTATCCAGGTCTCCAACACTTTGGAAATCAAAGCGCTGAAGGCACGAAGTTGTTCGCTGTTGTCGTCCTTGATTAGCTTGTGTGCATTGCACAGGCTAATCAGTGTACAGAGGCTAATCTTATTTGACTTGCATTAAGCCCCGTTTTCCCTGAAAGCAGCCAATATGTATAGATTTCAATGACAAACACTAGACTGGCCAATGTCGTCTTTCAAGCTGGTATATACACTCACTGCTAGAGGGTATATACACTCACAGCTAGAGCAGAATCATTTGTCGTCTGCTGCAGACAGGCAGCGGTTATCGTCCCTAGCAGAGTGAGTTGCGGTTCTTACCGTAAGGCTTCTAAATGTTGCGAACTTGTCGATTTCGCCACGGTTGAAATTGTAGTGGGTTGTAACCTCCATTCCATGTGGTTGATATTTTTCATTGTTTTAAGAATTTGTACATGTAATCGAAAATATAGAAACTAATATATATTTATGCCGAATATTAACTCTATTCGACGACTTTAAACGTCTTAATGATCTGTTTAAATACCGCTGATTGTTAAACTGTATTTTCGTTAGTTTCGGTGTCCCTCGGTTTTTACCTAAGAACGCTCTGAGTAAAGTAACGTCATAAATAGATTAGTTTGCGGGGCGTTCGGCGGGGCGTTCGATTCCACGATGGAAGCCGAGTCTCCGTGCTCGATGGTATGTTAAAATAATTGTGTACGTTGAAGGTATAGATTAGTGAATGCAATACACCTGTATGATATATCTTAACTAGGTCTAATCGTACTCAAAATATAAATAAATACGTGATTATGGTATTTGTTCTTTTATTTATAAATGCTTGCGTCCAGCCCCTAGTATCAATATAGAATAAATCAGTCCCTTGCTGCTCGGGGATCACACTACGCTACCGTAAGGTGTTTATCTATTACGGGGGTTCGGGCGTAACATAAGCACATACTTATTTGCAAAATATGCTCTGTAAATTTAGCTGGTCACTAACGCGACCAACTAAAATTATTTACACCTTAGGCACAACTAAGGCTGACTGATTGAATCAACCAGTGAGGTAATTGACCGCTGCACTTTGCATCGGTTAAGTCCATGTTACCATGCCTCTTGCCGCTGCACAACCAAACTCGAGATACAGCCTCTATTTTCGAAGGTAAATGGAGAAAATGCGCGAAAGCGCACAAGACAAGTTTTTAAAGGGTTAGCATGTCATGGGACATATCCCAGGGGTATGGAATGATATATGGAGTGTTTTATTTAACAACATTTATGAGATATAGTCATGACAAGAAGGGATTTATATGATCGACACTTAAACCTGCAACTCTTAAGGTTTTGAGTTTGAGTCTGCTTTTTTGTCAACATGATGGAAAAACACTGAGAGAAATGAGCAGTGTCAATTTCGTTCACACTGATGAACAACACAAAAAAGAAAAGCGGGCCAGGATTAAATGCAGGTGCCAAGGATAAAGCAAGTATTCGGAGAAAGTTGACAGAATGTATTGATCCGTTGGATCCAACCAAGTATCCACCCAATCTTGTAAACAATGTGACTATAACAATAGCACCCACATTTAGTAAAACCCAAATGATGGAATTTTTCAACTCATGGCCGCACTTTTTATGTGTCAATTTAAAAACAAAAAAACCCAGACTGTCTCAAGAAAGCACCCTAGATGTGCAGACACCAAAGTGTATGAAATTAATCTGATTTATTCAAAAGTAGTTGGCTTACAAGCTTGTTTTAGGGGAACTGACATAAACCATATTCTAAACCATGTATTGGCTCCAGTACCTTCTGCTATATTTACTGAAAAAGGGGAATTCAGAATAGGAAAACCCAAATAGGTGCTGAAGAAGCAATTTAAAGTAGACATGTCTGAGCGACACATTGAAAGCCTGATCAAAAGGTCATTAATAGATGGATCTGCTGTCATGTGTTTCATTCACTGTCCCTTAGATGGAAATATACATGACTATATTGACAACTTTAGATACATGACTTTATTGACAACTTTATATCCATGACTTTATTGACAACTTTAAGTTTTATACATGTATAAGACAAAATCTGAATAAATGTGATTTCTACGTAATGATTTCCCGATACATGGATGTCAGCACCAAGAGTGTGGCGATGTCAAGTAGACAATCAAAGCCTCAAGGAAATCAATCTAACGGGTTACATGTTTGAACCACCACGGAAGTTTTAACTAGGTGTCACTGAGAACAAAAAAAGCTGATCCCTCTGATTTGTTAAGCTTCATGTACGGATAAAGAATTTCATCTCTTGTGCACTCAATCACAGAGGTTGGTCGTTACAGAAGATCATGATACGACCACTGAAATAAATAAAGGTGTCATAATCAATCAAACTGATTTAGAAACAATCAACGAAAGAGCTGACGTAGTTATTATGAGGTAAATAATTGATGCTGTAGAAGCAGAACACACTGGCATTTATGAGGTAGCTGATGATGCAGACGTGTTTGTTTTGTTGTTACATTACTATTTTGTCCTGCAACTTTTATTATTGGTCATCATTAACTTACCGATGAGAGCAAGAGCTATAAAACACATTAGCAAAACTGCTATCATAATTGAAATATCGCGACCGGCTCACGCTAGCTCTAGATGCAACACGGTGGCTGATTATTTTGGTATGGGTAAGACAACATTCATTGAGTTGCTGAACGCATGTATCTCAATCTGACTATTTGGCTATATGACAGCTTGTATGAAATAAATTGTGAAGGAAGCAACCTGATTTGTTTCAGCATGCTATGGAAATCTTTGGGCAACTAGTATAGGCAAGTCGGGTAAGGCTTTGCCATTGCTAGCAAGCTTGCCGCGAACCACGAAAGCATTCGTTTCAAATGTGAAACGTGTTGACACACAGGCGTTTATATAGAAATACGCATTAGATGCAGCCCCTGTACCCCCCCCCCCCCCCCGATCTGGATCAATTTGATTAACACCCTTTTACCCATTACAGTAGCATCAAATGTTGCTTAAGCTCCCGTCAATGTGCAAAAAAAGGATAAAATGAGTGTGTAAAAGCGATGGCCCATGTTCAACATGTGGGCGCTACTGAACTCAATAGTTACTACTATGTAATGTCTGAAGCGCTTATCAAAATTTTCAGGTAGACATAGTAAAATGTACAAATGATCAGACAAAACATGCCATTTAGATAACTTTCTTTCTCAATGAGAATGGAAAAGTGGAGGATAATTGTTGCCACAAAAGACAAACATGGGAAATGAACTAATATTCTCACTAGAACATCACCCTATGATAGACAACTACTCCCAACAGGAGCTAAACTAGTATACATACTACTTTATACCATGATGTTTTAACAATGTGACCTTTTCATAACCTTTGTAAACAAATGTTGAATTATACGAAGCATGGTGTTTAAATTGATGTATAATGTGCTTTATGACATTTATAACACCGTTGCATTTTCATAACACAAATCATACCTTTGATGAAGTTGTTGTTACTGTACACACAGACAATATAACTTTTCTCCAATGGTCAGTATTAGGTCGATATGTTCTTGTTATAATATTCTCTGCGTATATGTATTAATTGGAATTCATTTAATCGAGCATTTATTAAAAAAAACTTTTTTGCAACTTAATTGTCTTATTTTTTCATATTTATTATTCTTAGGAGAAAATGGGTATGATTTAGGTTTTAGAAGCAATATTTGAGCAGCGAAATCGATTCTGGCAGCCATTTTGAACGCCATCTTCATCGTTTGTTTATATTAAACACGTTTTCACCTTTTTTCATATTAAACACGTTTAACAATTATATCATAAGGACAATATAATACATAAAATAATGCATATGTATATGTTTAAACAAATCAGACCGAAAATAGCCCCCTTTTTGGACGCCATTTTGAATTTCTCGTAACCCCCAAAGATACCAGCCCGGCATCATTTGGATTCTTCATCAGTAGCGTGCCCCCGAAAACAAAAAAACAACAACATTTACTATACACCTCAATAACGGGTTTAGTTAAAAATTGCCACTTTTCTGCCGGACTAACACTAAAACGTGGCAAAAAATATATTAAAAAAACAACAATAACAACAAACAACAAATTTCTTTTTTTTATTCAATTTAAATATACATCTCATATACATATGAAAAAAAAATGGTTATTTATTGACAGCATCAGCATATCAATTATTGTTATTAAGATATCTTTATATTATACACTATTTTTGCATAAAAGCTGAGGTCAATTTTAAAGATGATTCTAATATATTATATTAAAAAAGAAAAAAGGAAGGACGATATAAAATTCCTTAAGGAATTTCAGTAAGGAAAAATATGGAAAAGGTAAGACGGTAAGGAATACTACGATATAGGCAAGATCTTGTTAGAGTGCGACAAATTTCTGTCATTTGTTTTTGTGTAAGTCTATTTTATGTCTTTCAAACGCTATTGTTTCTTCCAATTTTATTTTCATTGTTAGAGCTTTTTTGAAAATCTCAATATTTAGAGAATCGTGTCTATTTTTAACACTGAATATATATATATGATTTGATAAGAATGAGTATGTAGTTTATTACCATATTTTTTGCACCACCTTTTTGTCCCAAAAACTATGTCAAGCACGTTAAGGTCAATGTATATATCTTTACATTCTAAATAGTATTCAAGATCTCTCCATATTGGTTGTACAATATTACATTCATACAAAATATGCCTTAAACTTTCTTTATAACTAGCACAGAATGAGCATAGATTTGAAAGTGTTGATTTACATTTATACAGGTATGTATTAGTAGGTAATGTACGTTGGAGAATTTTGTATTGAAAGTAGCGTAAGTTATTGTGAATTGTGGCTTTAAATGGTATTTGATATGCGTTCTTCCAATCAATATTATAGTTATAGGAAGTCATGATACTTTCCCATGTTTGCTGCTGTTTAGTTTTATTTTCATCAAAGGTTTGTTGTAGGTTATATAAATATTTGCATGCTTTCTTTGTACTTACACCTTTTCAAGTAATGTGTCATTGTTGTAGTTAAAAAATCTTCTTCACATGGTTGTAGTTAAAAAAATCTTCTTCACTTAGTTTTTGTATGTAGCTGTTGGAATACTTTTGATGAGTGTGTAATGTTTGAGGTAATCATTTGTAGGAATATCGTAAAAATGTTTAAATGTGTCAAAATTGTAAAAGGTTTTCGACCTGAAGTCAAATATGTGTTCTAAGAATTTAATGCCTCTGTTATACCAATTGCTGTAGAAAAACGTATGTTGATTATTCTGTTCTATTGTACATATTTAATAATACCGTGACACATGTTCTTCATTAATTTTAAACATGAATTGGTTTTATTAACTTGAATATTCTACCATTTAATTTTAAAAAGCGAATAATCACGTTGAATTCGTTAACGAATTAAAATAATAACTTAATGTGACAAACAAGTTTAAGAATTATGTTACTTGGTTAATAGTTAGGAATGTTATTAATAATGGCGCGTTTCTATTACGTAAATTGAGATCGACTAATGAACTTTAATATTACTTAATACATAATACAATATTTAAATTTTCTACATGTGTCGATTTTAATATGACATTTTATATACTCTTCAAATATAATATTTCGTAAAGTTAGTAAATATTAACAAAAAAAGTAAAATGGACAATCTCATATATGGGACTTTAAGCATCATTTTACGAATATTATTACAAGCACGTGCTTATGATTGAATAAAGAGTAACTCAGAGGCCGAGATTTCTTTAACTAATTATTACGCAGGGCGTTTAGTGAAGATTTAAACAATAATCGTACTCTTTTTTATAATAAATTGCATTCTGTAGAAAAATTAATTCATATGACGCAACACATCGCAACGTTATTGTGAAATTATATCTACGTCTTCAATTTAACATTAACCGGAGTATTTCGTCTTAACGTTTTGTTTTAAACCAAACGCAGATAATACGTATAAGGACAGTCATACGATTTTTGTGTTTCATTATTATAGGCAAAGCAGTGTGATAATTAATTATTCGTTTAATAGTGCAATTAATTATACTATGAACATAAACAAAGTAAGGGATTAAAAAAACGATTTCACAATGCAATTTACGTAAACATCTTTCTTTTAGAACAGAACAGAACAGAACAGACAGTTTAATAAGACTTATACAAATGTACATCGTCTAAATACACAAAATATAATACAAAATATTGTCACGTGTCTATATATTACAACGTATGAGTTATAACAATATACAAAATGTAATATAACAATTTGAGACAAAGTCTATTTAACAAAGAAGAACGACTTTACATTACCGTAGTTAAATATATATCGTTTTACTAGCAGTAAGGAACTACTTTAGTTTTCGCTGGCAATATTATTTGTGATAGAATATCTTACGGCTAGAGCTTCCTTCATATATTTACAAAAAATTATAATTTCAATTTTACAAGTTGAGTTCAATAAAGTATGGAACTTAAAAACTGATGGATTCACATAGTAAACAATCTTTATATATTTTTTTCTTAATTGCTGGAAACATGGACATTTACATATAAAGTGGAATTCATCCTCTATGTCCCTTTGATCACCATAATGACAATATCTTTCATTACGGGGAATATTATTACGTGCGTATCTTTCAGTTTGAATTCTCAAAGGGTGGGCAGAAGCCCTTAGTTTAACAAAGTATGTAGGCAAACTTTTTGGCAGTAAATCTAAGTATGGTTCGTATTCAAGAGTTGTTTTGAATATTCTATATATATCTAAAACAGAACTATCGTTCATATTGCCTAACCATTCTTGTTTAAAAGCATCTACAATTCTACATTTTAATTCACGTAAAACCAACGACTTTGCATTAATCATATCTGCATTTTCGAATATATATGAAAATCCGTAATCATTTAATAACTTTTTCACATTCGAAACCCAATTTGTATACCCTTTATCACAATCATTTATCTCCTGGTTATACACAGTTTTTATGATTATATTTTCACTATTAACAACTTTAAGCCAATATTTTACAATACGAACATATCTATTTACATACTCTGGGTGTCTACCTAATTCACCATACACCGTTGCATTACATGTATTGCTTTTAACGTTTAACAACCTTTTACAAAATTTTAAGTGGATGCGTTCAATATCTTTGAATTTATTAAAACCCCATATCTCCGATGCATAATTTAAAATAGAGCCAACAAAGGCATCAAACAATTGACACAATATTCTTGGTTTTAAATCATACTGTTTGCATTTATAAAGCAAAGTATTCACAGCCTTAAGAGCTTTCCCTACTAACTGCTCCTGGTTTAATATAAAACTACCAGTATAATTATTAACAGTACCCAAATAGTTAAAATTATCGACGACTTCTATAGTTTCCCCATTATATGTCCATATCTCATCTCGGCGAATTCTACCTCTTTTCCGAAAAACCATTATTTTTGTTTTGCTAGTATTAACATTAAGTCCCCATGAGTTACAATAAAGGTAAAGGTTGTCTAAGTGAGATTGTATTTCTTCGGGTGATTTAGAGATGATAATGAAGCGAAACACTTTAATTATTATAATAGAATTGTTCAAACATTACATTGACGAGAAAGCTAACTTAAAACAATCGTTTTATGTCGACCTTTAATTGCTGCATGCACATCGACATTCATGCCATAATAAATTACATAAATTTTTATAACAAAATGTGAATAAATTATCAGCGAAAACACTTGTACTGATTACATTATCAGTCGTTGCTCTTCATGTACAGTGTGTTGTTATCATTCCCAGTATGAAATGACGTTCTTTCTCTCGCCCACAAAAAGCGCTGATAACTACCGATTATTAAATTCCGATGCACAAAACATACGAATGCTTGTTGAGCCTTCGTCCCGGCTTAATTGTGATAGTGTTCAATTACTGTCGAAATAGATATGAGACTTGTTCTGAGAAAACTGGGCTTAATGCATGTGCGTAAAGTGTCATCCCAGATTAGCCTGTGCAGTCCGCACAGGCTAATCAGGGACGACACTTTTCGCTTGTATAGTATTTTTAGTTTCAAGGAAGTTCCTCCTTACCGAAAATCAAGTTTAGGCTAGGAAAATGGAATAAGACATAAAACAGGTATGAGTTTGTTTTCTTTATTTGTTGTTTATGTTTAAATATACATTTACGATGTATACAGTCAATGTACAAGCACAGTCACACAATTTATATGACAAAATATACATTTACAAGAAAAATTACAGGCAATATAAAGTCAACGTGACAAAATACAACATAATGTAAACTACATATTAATAAAATATACATGTACATTACGCCAGCACAACGCCGTACACTTGACCGACCTTGGCCAGGAACTCGGAGGTGGTGCATTCTTTCGACTTGTCCCAGAGGGACACCTGGACATCTGCAGGTCGCGTTGTGGTGATCCGTTGGAGGTCGCTGCCTTCAACAAGCATCCTCACCATTTCGCCTCCCTCATTTTCTCACAGGGCATACATATACTGACAATTTTCGCGGAGGAAACTGACCAGTATGGCGTGGAAATAGACATGGTTACAGTGGACATCAATTCCTCCCAGTCGCACGCCTCGTCTGTATGTGAGGTGTTCTGTTTCGACAACATCCGGTATCGCCCTGATGTCACGGAGGATCAACACGCCGCGAAAGGTCGGGCGGTTCAGAAGAGCCGGCTGACGAATTGCGCGGAGGAAGACAACGTGAACATTCCGGTATTCCATGAGTCCACGAGAATATTCACAGTGACCGCTAGTCTTCCGAAACACACGACATTTGCAAACAACAGAGGCGCAGATTTTACAAACCGTGAGATGGCGGAAAAGTTGTTTTATTTTTCAGGGATTGGAGATCAAAATAGGTCATGAACTGCTAAAGATAGTTCGGCTTTTTATTTGAATTTAAATCCCGTGATCGGGGACTCGGGCTCAAATCAGGTCGGTAGACTAGTTATCACGTTCCCACTCAGTGGGCCTTCGAAAGGAGCAATGGAATCAGAAACTGGTTTACGCTTTGTTTTACATAATGTTCACTACAGCGGCTCGCTTTTAATCCAGTTCGACTATTTCAATCGTTATGGGAAATGGTCTACTGCACAACACGCAACTGTGGTCGACTATGAACAACTACTCGAGTTTAATTCAACAGATCTTAGTTTGCGAGAAGGTAGCTCAAATGAAATAAGGATTACATTCTATTCAAAACAAAAGAATCCAGAATCGCTACATAAAGGCAAGATATACGCGATAAAACGTATCTTCCAAACAGACGTAGCAACGGAGGTATACAACGACGGTAAGACTGTGATCGAAGTAGTAAAGGTCGACCTTTGGTGGCGAGTTAACCAGAGCATGACGGTAACCATTAGCAACACAGGGCGCACCGACTACGGCGTCCACTTTTTCCGGGTGTACCAGCGCGTGCCGTGGTTGTCGGACGGCTGGTCCCAAGTTTTCGTCATGTACCAAGATGGCAACATCCGTATCCTCCCTATCCCTCCGCACGGCCTTGACTGGATTCCATTCGGTTCGTCCGTCATAATCGGCCAGACTAATCCCGCCGACGTCCGTCCGTGCGCACCCATCGATCACGTGAACATTAATACGGACACGCTACAACTGACGTTGCACTACGCCGACGGTGGCGTCGTCACCATGAAGGTCGAGTCGCTGGTCAAAGAAACCCGTCTGCTTATCTCTAACGCGACGTTTTTCCGACCCAGAAATCTTTATCCATTTTTCACATTCCGGTCCATGTACGTATCCGACGGAAACGGTGACTTAAACCGCATTTCGGCGGACGACGGTCATAATTACTCTATCATAGAACCATGGGGTTCACTTCCGGGGATGTTATTTGCATTTTACCGACAGTGCATTTCGAAGCATAACACTCTCAGTCCAGACATACAGTTGCATATTATCCGGTAACAATGTGTCTTGCCAATCTACGGTAGTTATGTATCTGATATTTCAGCTAATTATTTGCTTCAAAACTATGTACATGTAAATGGTAATATTCTTAAAAAAACGTCTGCGTTTATCTGTTGTAAGGTTAAGAGTATTCACATATCAGAAAAAAACATTCAACGAAATGAACTTTATTGTTAATTAGCCGTATATTTTATATTTACCAAACTTTGTATAAATTAAACAAGTTATAACCTGTATATGATGGAACAGAGATTTCAAATCGTAAATACATCAAAGAAGTTAAAGTTAAAAGAAATGCGATCCTTAATAAAACTGTTTTACATATTTCATCACCCCCTTGACATAACTTGTGTTATGTGTTATTGCCATAGATTGTGTTTATGTGTGTCTATACTTTTAATTGACGTTTTATGTTATATTATTTAATGGTATTATTAGTTTTCACGTGACAGAACATAATTCGTATATTAGAGTATGAAGACGATGTACCGTTGTATAAGTCTGAATAAACTGTCTGTCTTTGACAATAGCGTTTCTTTTGTAAATGACTTTAAAATATTACTATTTATAGTGAAAGGTTGCATAACAACTTTAAATATGCACTCGATGACATCATTTTTAAACATATATGCTAAACATAAAAATATGTTCGCAAAGACGTAGCAATAAACTGAAAGAGGTAAATGTATTATTTATAAAAACTAGTTGTCCGTCGTCTACGTCCTGAAAACAATTATTGTTTATAACTGAATGCACTGTTTATATTTGTATTCAAATAATCAATACCCGCGTACATTGTAGTATATAACAATTTGTCGATTTTAGTAAGGATATAACTAGCCATCAGAATAGAGTGTGTTTAAAATAATATAAATACTAAAAATCAACGAATATTTCGCAAAGTATTTCGCGAAATAAACTTAACCCATACCAAATCCGATATGCTCCCGAAACTGTCATATTCCGATGTATTATGTTGATCGTCCAAAACAGTCATCCATGAGAACTTGTCGTATCGCTAAACCAATTTTTAATTTATATCTAGAGTTATCTACAAAGTATGGAGTTATCTACAAAGTACGGAATAACGTTAGTGCCATCGTGGTTACACATTTAAATCCAGAGGGCGACAATGAGATAGTGCGATAGTACGATGGCGACAATGCGACAGTACGATGGCAACAATGCGATTGTACGATGGCGACAATGGGATAGTACGATGGCGACAATGCGATAGTACAATTGCGACAAAGCAACAGTGCAACAATACGATGGCGACAGTGCGATAGTACAATGGCGACAATGCGAAAGTGCGATAATACGATGACGACAGTGCGACAATACGATGGCGAAAATACGATAATACGATGATGACAGTGCGACAATAGCATGGCGACAATGCGATAGTACGATGCCGACAATTCGATAGTGCGATAGTGCGATAATACGATGACGAAAGTGCGACAATACGATGGCGACAATGCGATTGTACGATGGCGCCATCGTACTATCGCGTTGTCGCATTGTCGCCATCGTACTATCGCGTTGTCGCATTGTCGCCATCGTACTTTCGCATTGTCGCCATCGTATTATCGTATTGTCGCCATCGTACGATCGCACTATCGCATTGTCGCCCTCTGGATTTTAATGGTTAACCACGGTATTCCGTAACCAAGTGACACGCTAGACTAGTATCACCATACATGTTTTCGTTGGGCGTGACAATTGTCGGATTAGGGTCTACGATAAACTTGATAACTACGTTTTACTAATTTCAATGTATTCTGACTAAATCCATTAAAAGATGCTTCTTGTTAAAATATTGCCAAATACATGTATGTCAAATAAATTATTTGTTCAAAATTTCAATCTAAGCACAGTTGGAACTCGACACTTTGTACATCAATAATACTAAAATATAATTACTCGATCAAACACACAATAGTACTAGTGTTTGCTTAGTAAGAAGTCTTTTGATCACCCATTACTGCAATATTTGTGGTTTAGTTGAATGAATTGAATGATGCAAATCTTTTGGGTTTACATTTGTAGTTCAAATCTTTGGGGTTTTGTTGACTGCATTGTATGATGCAAAATTTAGCGGTTTAGTTGACTGCATTGAATCATAAATTGCGTTGTTGATACATGCTTTTCAAAGAAAATGTTTACCTAAGTCTTGTCTTAGTTGGTTGGCATCTTTGATTTGTAAATAAAACAAAGTAAAAAACCAATACCCCCAGATCCCATGTTAAATTTCGCGAGTAAAATAAAATAATTGTTCCAAAGATAAATAAAAAGAATGAAGTGTGCCGCGGTTAAATATGGCTCTATAGGAAATATATTCGCAATGGTCCATTTGTGTATATGAATATGAGATTGTTTCATTTGTTAACTGTGATGTTTGGCTTTATTTTGACGGAATGTTAAATGGATGTGGCACTAAATGAAAACAAAAACCTGGTTTATTAGTGTAGCTCGCGGTCCTTTTGAACCTGCTGTCGAGCTTTATTCGCTGCCGTACAATAAAGCGTGACTTCTGTAGCTTCCAAAAGGCCATTTAATAAATAACAAAAATACTGAAGTATTTTTTTACGCTGCGGGATATGATTTGTAAAATAAAACTTATCTAGACGCCTTAAATATAAACGGTTCAACGCATAGGGGGTGTATGCCTCATTGGAATTTCATTTATTTAGGCTTCATTCATTTCTAACTCGCTTGTTGATTTATTTAATAAATGACGTTATAATTTAAGTGTTTATTTGATTCAATCGGCTTATTTTATTCACGTGAAAATAATTTACAAATATAACGTGACAATAATTTCGTTGCCTGTTACCCTCGTGTTATTGACACAACACTAGATTATGTACATTTCTGATAAATTGTCAATAAACACTTCGTTAACTTACTTTGTTTGTTTTCTATTAGCATTTTCAAAACTATGTCAACCCAATATATGGATAAGACATTGATACACATTAGTATACGTCAGATCTCCAAATCAATCGTTGTAAATTCTCCGAAAACTATTCAGTCGCGTGAAATGGCTCAAATTACGTAACCTTTTATTAAATATAAAGCGTTTATTTAAAAAGTAACACTCGTGTTTATAAATTAGTCGTACTAAATCCGTGATGACTTTGATTTTAATCCATTTGCTGTAGAAAATCGACTATTGTAAACTGAAAATCAAAAATACGTCTTATCGTTCGAGTGTTAAAATCCGCTTAATGCCCGGATGAAGTAGGATTTGGGGCAGGCAAAAATATAAGATAATTAATATTGAATTTGCTAATTCTTACACAATTTCATTTAGAAACTTTTTTTCGAAGATTTTTTTCAAAGAATTTTAGTAGAACCGTTTTTTCATAGAAAATAAAATAATTTCATTTGTAGAACAATTCTGTTATTGGCAAAAGCTAATAAACACTTACCAGAGGGGGTAATAACGCGGTAGTCAATTTGGCGACTTCCCTACAGAGGCAGGCATTTTCGCCATTTTAAACCCTTTATTACTTGTATTTTTTGTTTATATACCGCTCACTTTCCATCCACATCAGAAAGAAAGTTACTTGCGTTTATATGAGGGGGTAATCACGTGACATACAAGATGGCGACGTCCATGCCGAGGCAGGTATTTTTCGTCGTTTTGTACCCTTTATTACTTGTATTTTTTTTTTATTCCGCTCACTTTTCAGCCATATTAGAAAGAAAGTTAATGGATTTAATTTTATAATAATATTCGCTCTATATCTCGACTTTACTCGGAGCGAAATTTCCTAGCGGGATGACCTAATTAGGGCTCCACTAAGAAAATTTGCGGGGAGTAAAGTCGAAATATAAAGCGAATTTAAATACGAAATAAACGCTAATCACCTTTTTACTGATGTGGCTGGAAAGTGAGCGTCGTTAAAAAATTAACAGAAGTAATAAAGGACATAAAACGGCGAAAAATTACTGTCTCGGTATGGACGTCGCCATCTTGACTATCACGGAATTACCCCCTTTGTTTATTTCGTATTAAAGTATTCGCTACATAATCTCGACTTTACTCGCTGCTAAATTTCTTAGCGGAATGACCTAACTACGCTCCACTAAGAACATTTGCGGGGAGTAAAGTCGAGATATAAAGCGAATTTTAATACCAATAAACGCATAGCACCTTTTTACTGATATGGCTGTAAAGTGAGCGTCGTTTAAAATTAAACAAAAGTAATACAGGTTATAAAGCGGCGAAAAATAAATTTCTCGGCATGGACGTCGCCATCTTGACTATCAGATGATTACCCCCTCTGTTTAATATAGCTATTATATTTTGCTTCCGTAAAAGTTTGCGTGGCATAGTGGTAGCAAAACCGCTTACCAGTCGTGTCGACACGGTCCGAATACCGGCTTCGACAGTGTTTTTTATCTTACTAAACAAATTAGTTAGGTCTATTAAAAGCATTAAAGATTTGTAAGTAATCGTATCTAATGACATTTTAAAAAAATGCCAATATATGTTAACAATTTCTTTATAAACATGTGGGAATGAGATTTTGATTAAATTATCGTAGTTCCACAACTTGCTTCATTCATGCCATCATTCCAATAAATATGGTCCTAACATTTTTTTGCTGACTGCATTTTCAGTTATAAACGTGTTTTTTACAGAGTGAATCACGTCGTATTTGAATTTGGGATAACATACTTATTCAATGTAATTATTAATGAGGTACGTAACATTAAATAGATTTAACGGATACATAATGTTATTGTTTTTTGCAGAAGACACAACATCGAGTTGTTAAGGGCTGTGATATCGTTAAGCTTTGTGACGGCAAACCTTGCGACTTTGGGCGGTAAAGGAAGGGGTCAAATTAAAATAGCTTTAAATTAAAGTACAAATTGTGTTGCAAATTATTTGAAATTATTTAAATAATTTGAATAAGGATAAAAAGTTCAGAACGTGTGATCCAAAATAAAGAGTGCATGTGATATTTAAGTATGTTACAAAGTCGGAAAATATAACAACAACAACAGCAACAAAAAGACTACAACAGCGAATCGCCCCAATCTGTTTAAATGAAAATGAGGTGATTGAAACAGTATAATGAATATTAACAAACAGAAGAAGAAAAAAAGATACAACTTGTTCTTATCTTTCCGAATGAAACAGTCGTCCAGTCTCGTAAATAGTAATGATTTCATGATAATGTTAATAAAAAACAAGAGCATAAATGAACGTCAAGCCAATCAGAAATAACATTTACATCCAGGAATTTACTTCCTCGCAAAATGCCAAGCTTCTTGATACATATTTCTGATTTTCCGATGATAAAGGATGGTTCGCAATATTTCACCACTTCTTGTTTCATTTATTTGTACTTATCCTTAAAAAAAAACGCTTATTTTGATAGCAATTTAGATATTTATTCAGTCAATTGTTACTTCAGCCGAAATTTCCCTGTATCTTGCAAATAGACTGTTAACGCCGTCGGCGCTCTCGTAATGTATTTACCCTTAAGAGAGTGTAGCTGCACTATTTCGTGTTCATCCTGAATAACACTATACACTTAATGACAAAACAAAACCAGTATTGTTTTTCAGTTGTTGTGATTCCTTTATTTAATGACTGAATTTTCAACAAAAACTGTCGAGCCGGCTTTTTATACTGGTCTTTATTTCAAAGTCTTACAAATTACATCGTGGTTAATTACTCGTGTAGAATGAGTAACGCAATACTTTCTATTTCGAGTAGAGGAAATTATTAGGCCTATTATTTTACATTTCTCGCAATATTTACCATTATATAGCACCCCTTTGATTCCATTCATTAATGATTTGTTTGTTTGACTTATTGTATTGATGTTAAAAAATGTAAGAGTGTGACTTCCACTTTAAGTTAAACATTACCAATCACCAATAATCGATGCATCCATATTTATACAAAGCATGGTAAATTCGGCCTGTTAGTGATTATTAAACACATGGGATGTTATTCTATTTTGTGCTTGCGTTTGTTATTTGCATGTTAACATTTATCCGACAAGCAAACATACCACGATATTGGAATACAAGATGTTGAGAATTAGTTTACAACGAATCGTTCAACCAAGGCTTCTGTACGGTGTACGGAGTTTCAAATATTGACTTTATGAGCACGTACACGTTATTATGTTGTACATATACATCATAACCCTTGACATGTGCGTCTTTTTCTTTCTTGAAAACATTCATTCATCAGCCTTTTTATTTTTTAAAGAGTCCTATGCGCTTTCGTATTTTTAAATTGTAACACAATCCGAACATATTGAATAAAAATAAACCATACATAGATTCATTGTCGTTATGGAATGAAATCCTGTGAAACTTTACTCAAAGCTGACGACTAGTTATGTCGTTTGATGTTACGCGTTTCAAATTCGGAAGTAGGGTCAAGCTCTCAAATTGGCTGAGTCGTAAGTTTCTAAAAAGGTTTATTATTTCCACGCTCAGCAAAGTTGTGACGGTGGGATTCTTGAATCAGGTTCTTCATCTAGCCATCGTTTTTGAAAAAAAAAATGTGCATAATGTCTTGACCCAGATTAGCTTCTATAATCCGCACAGGATAATCACGATAATCAGGACGACACTTTCCGCTTAGGGAAATGTTCGTCCCATATTGGCTTGTGTAATCCGCGCAGGATTATCAGGACGAAAATTTCCGCTTAGGGAAATGTTCGTCCCATATTAGCTTGTGTAATCCGTGCAGGATTATCAGAACGACACTTTCCGCTTAGGGAAATGTTCGTCCCATATTAGCTTGTGAAATCAACGCAGGATTATCAGGACGACACTTTCCGCTTAGGGAAATGTTCGTCCCATATTAGCTTGTGAAATCCGCACAGGATTATCAGAACGACACTTTCCGCTTAGGGAAATGTTCGTCCCATATTAGCTTGTGTAATCCGCGCAGGATTATCAGGACGACACTTTCCGCTTAGGAAAATGTTCGTCCCATATTAGCTTGTGAAATCAACGCAGGATTATCAGGACGACATTTTCCGCTTAGGGAAATGTTCGTCCCCTATTAGCTTGTGTAATCCGCGCAGGATTATCAGGACGACACTTTCCGCTTAGGGAAATGTTCGTCCCATATTAGCTTGTGTAATCCGCGCAGGATTATCAGAACGACACTTTCCGCTTAGGGAAATGTTCGTCCCATATTAGCTTGTGTAATCCGCACAGGATTATCAGGACGACACTTTCCGCTTAGGGCAATGATCGTCCAATATGAGCTTGTGAAATCCGCGCAGGATTATCAGGACGACACTTTCCGCTTAGGGCAATGATCGTCCCATATTAGCTTGTGTAATCCGCGCAGGATTATCAGGACGACACTTTCCGCTTAGGGAAATGTTCGTCCCATATTAGCTTGTGTAATCCGCGCAGGATTATCAGGACGACACTTTCCGCTTAGGTATATGTTCGTCCCATATTAGCTTGTGTAATCCGCGCAGGATTATGAGGACGGCACTTTCCGCATAGGGCAATGTTCGTCCAATATTAGCTTGTGAAATCCGCGCAGGATTATGAGGACGACACTTTCCGCTTAGGGAAATGTTCGTCCCATATTAGCTTGTGTAATCCGCGCAGGATTATCAGGACGACACTTTCCGCTTAGGGAAATGTTCGTCCCATATTAGCTTGTGTAATCCGCGCAGGATTATGAGGACGGCACTTTCCGCATAGGGCAATGTTCGTCCAATATTAGCTTGTGAAATCCGCGCAGGATTATCAGGACGACACTTTCCGCTTAGGGCAATGTTCGTCCAATATTAGCTTGTGAAATCCGCGCAGGATTTTCAGGACGACACTTTCCGCTTAGGGAAATGTTCGTCAAATATTAGCTTGTGAAATCCGCGCAGGATTATCAGGACGACACTTTCCGCTTAGGGCAATGTTCGTCAAATATTAGCTTGTGAAATCCGCGCAGGATTATCAGGACGACACTTTCCGCTTAGGGCAATGTTCGTCCCATATTAGCTTGTGAAATCAACGCAGGATTATGAGGACGACACTTTCCGCTTAGGGAAATGGTCGTCCCATATTAGCTTGTGTAATCCGCGCAGGATTATCAGGACGACACTTTCCGCTTAGGGAAATGTTCGTCCCATATTAGCTTGTGTAATCCGCGCAGGATTACCAGGACGACACTTTCCGCTTAGGGAAATGTTCGTCCCATATTAGCTTGTGAAATCCGCGCAGGATTATCAGGACGACACTTTTCGCTTAGGGGAATGTTCGTCCCATATTAGCTTGTGTAATCCGCGCAGGATTATGAGGACGACACTTTCCGCTTAGGGGAATTTCTTGTTGAAGGAAGTCTCGTCTTAACGAATATCAAGCTAAGGTGGAAAGTGTGGTCACAGCTTTTGCTGACTGTACATGCTTAACTGGGATGACACTTTACAGTGTTTTCCAGAACATATTCAGGCAAGTGGAATAGGTTTTTACTTGAAACTTCATCAGTCGATATATCTTAATAACAGGCACGTGAATCCACATGATACATAACTTTTGTTTTGTCTATTTAAGAGTAATCTGAATGTGTTATTTGCATTTTGGAAAACAAGTTCATGTTCTATTTCAGCCCGCCTTGGTTTATTTTTTCTGTATGTTACATTTTAGTCCGACATTAGCTGTTGACCCTTATAGCCAGGATAGTACATCTTTTATCATATTTTGCCGGTACATAGTGTTAATTTATGCAAAAATGCGCCTTTTAATCATACATAAGCATTTCTTTCTAGTTATAGAAAAGTTGGTGGCATCTGTTCACAATTGTCTTGTTAAGTCTGGGTCTTGAATATCCACACCAACGTATTAACCTTAGATGAAAAAAAACTCTTAATTAAAAATCTCTAATATACATGTCCAATAACTATTTTTCGAGTAACAAGCGTGGTTCATTTTAAAATACCAAAAACGTAACATGTTAGCTTATATGCAAATAGACCATTTCAGATATAATTCATATGCAGTAATAATTGATTTTCACCGTATCTGACGATTTTCGCCCCAAGAAGCCTAGTAAATTGTATGAGTGTCCACGTGTGTAACTAGGACAAACAAGACCAACAAACACCACGCCGCAATGACGTTACCGAATCGCGAGATGAAATAATTAAATCTGGATTTAGACAAAACACACAAATACATTGTGTGTATGTACTGACATCTTTGTATCCACAGTAAGCTTAAGACTTTGTTAAGCAGTACGATCAACATTCAGTATGGTGTAAGTGTACTTATCCTGGAGGCAATTTTTCTGAGTATTATTGTCGTGTTAGTTTGTTCAACACTCCAACTAATGCAGAACTAATCCATCATATACTTCAGAAGTACCGTACACTCACCACATCGGCTTACTACATTATATTAATTACATCACCGCTGTCGACACAGTATTCAGGTAAATAAGTCGAAGCTTTCGAAGTTTATTAAATAAATATATAAAAACTAGTATGAAAAATAACGAGACCTGTGAAGTGTATTTGACAATTTCCTTTTCGCTTGCCAAACGCGTCGACTAAAAATTGAAACGGTCAACGTATTAACCCATTTATGCCTAGCGTCTAGAAAAACGGCCTTGGCAAACAGTGTAGACCCAGATGAGACTCCGCAAGATGCGGCGTCTCATCTGGGTCAGCGCTGTTTGCTTAAAGGAATTTCTGTTATAAATATTCTAAACAAAGAAATAAATATATGAGAGATCCCTAATTTTGGAAATAAATTGATCCAATTTTGTAGGATGGGAGAGTCCTCTAGGCATAAATGGGTTAACTCTTTTCTGTCAGTTACACATTTGTAATCGACCTAATGTGGAAGACAAGCTATATAACCCTTGCTATTCAACCAATATGCATATTACAATCATTATATTGTTTAAGAAAGCATTTGACATTTTTCTTTATATAACTAATAGTTTAACTTTATTTTGGCGAAATAAAGTGGTAGATTCAAATGAAGTCACGTTTGATGTTCAATTCGTTTTAATGTTGTTTATACTTAAGAATGCATATATTCACGTAACAGTTAAACTGCAATATTGTATTTTCTAAACGGAAACGGTTAACACATGTAACTTTGATATTTAAGGATAATTTTAGTTTTGCATTTATTATTCCATGTTAATTTATATAATATGAGAGAAGGTTCTACCTAATGAACGGACAAATTCTTTGATATTCTAACGAACCAATGAAAATAAGGACATTTTTGCGTAATTAAACATTTCAATCATTTCTAAAAAATACTAATTTAGCCAAACAATTTAATTTAAATTATTGCTTGATGTAGCAAAAAGCTTTTTACATCATTCTCGTTTTAGTTGTGCTTGTGCGGAAGTTTTATTCAGCCTCACGATTTCAAAGCTAGCTATGCCACCATGGAGTAGTGGATGCGCTGTCCTTCTAGCGACAGGGGAATGTGAGGTTTCGGCTTCAATCCCAAAGGTCGGAGCGCTCTTCACATCACCTTAACAGACACAATTACTGGTCGTATCCAAGAAATGGACGTAAGGTTTTCTCTGCAAGCACCAGCCTCAAATGCAATCGAGCTTATCCCAATAAAAATGATACACTAATAGTTAGCTAAAGCTGTTGATTACAGCATCGACTGATTCAACGTTAGATAGGGCGTTATGTATTTTCATTGCGGAGATTATCACTGTATTATTATGTACACATAAAACATATGTTTTTCCAAATTTGAATAGTTCATTATTACAGGTATCTAGCATACTATCGATTTGTTTTGTTCATTCGATATCAAATGAATCGAAACGGAACTCTACAGACCGAGCTATGCACACTACCTTTCTATTTTATCTCTTAAAACAACATGAAATGTTTCACTATGTTTCAGTGTACAATTGGAAGTTTACCTAAGCTAATTGAACATACACCAGTGTAAACTTAACTATATGGTATTATTAAAGGGACTTGTTCACAGATTTTCGAAATTTAATTTTTTTATCTTTTTCTTATACATTAAAACAAATGACGAACTAATGACGAAAACACTGAAAATACCATATTGTTTTGAGTAATTAATAGAAACTTATACAATTGTAAAGGGCTACACACGCGGACCGATTAAATATTTGGAGTGTTTCTTGTTTGTTCCTAAAGTCATTTTTTATTTATACTATAGGTCTTTAATTCGTATGTTTTCATTAAAAGCATCATTAGTGAACTTGAAAACGTAACAAACTCTGTGAACAAGTACAAAATATTTAAAATGTCGATTTCGAAATGAAAATTCTTTTTTATTGATGCAAACAAGCTTTTGATTCAAAATTTCGTTTTTTGTTTCATAAATGAAACGTCAATAATTAGCATGACGTCGCAAGCTGAACCAGCGATTAAATATTTGTCCAAAAATTTTTTGTGTGCTTGACAGAACCATGGAAAACATACATGTTCTCTGGCTGTAGTTATTGGACGCAAGACTGTTAGTTTTTGACGCCAGTTCTACCTGAAGGTGTTTGACGCCAGCTCTACATGAAGGTAAGTGACGCCAGCTCTACCTGAATGTATTTGACGCCAGCTCTACCTGAAGGTATTTGAAACCAGATCTACCTGAAGGTATTTGACGCCAGCTCTACTGAAGGTATTTGACGCAAACTCTACCTGTAGGTATTTGCCGCCAGCTCTACCTAGAGGTATTTGACGCCATTTCTACCTGAAGGTATTTGACGCAGGCTCTACCTGTAGGTATATGACGCCAGCTCTACCTGAAGGTATTTGACGCAAGCTCTACCTGTAGGTATTTGACGCCAGCTCTACCTGAATGTATTTGACGCCAGCTCTACCTGTAGGAATTTGACGCCAACTCTACCTTAAGGTATTTGACGGCAACTCTACCTGAAGGTATTTGACGCCAGCTCTACCTGAAGGTATTTGACACCAGCTCTACCTAAAGGTATTTGACGCCAGCTCTACCTGAAGGCATTTGACGCAAGCTATACCTGTAGGTATTTGACGCCAACTCTACCTGACGGTATTTGACGCCAGCTCTACCTGAAGGTATTTGACGCAAGCTCTACCTGTAAGTGTTTGACGAAAGCTCTACCTGTAGGCATTTGACGCAAGCTCTACCTTAAGGTTTTTGACGCAAGCTCTACATGTAGGTTTTTGACACAAGCTCTACCTGTATGTACTGAACGCAAGGCTTTATGTACTGGACGCATACTTCAAGTATTGGGCACTATTGCTGTCTTTAGGTTTTGTTCGCAAGCTGTAGCTTAATGTATAAGACGCAAGCATCTGGCTGTAAGTTTTGGACGCAAGCTCTGATCGTATATATTTTCTTATAATTAATAATAAGACTTTGGCATAAACAAGGTTCACTCTTATTACGTCGCTTGAACGCACATCATAATACGATAGATACAATTCTATTAACTGCTGGGTTAAGTTCAAAACCCCATTCACGTATTAAACAATTTAATGGACATTTTATAAATAATTTGTGCAATACCATGAAGACCACATCCCCTTGTACGAAAAAACAACCGAGCGATATTTTTATTGATAACAATGGAAATAAAAAATTGATTAGAATCGTTATAACACTAGCTTTCGGTAAATATTTGTCGTATAAATGTGTTCACACACACGCGCACGCGCACCTGCACGCACGCTCGCACGCACGCACGCAGGCAGGCACACACACGCTGATGCTGCCCTTGGAATGAGTTATTAATTTCCGTTGGTACAAAGCGCACGTTGTAAATGTAAAGGTTCGGGTTTCTAGTCTAATATTGATGATGGGACATCGTCAACCGTCTTTCAAAATTTACACATGATCACCGGGATAAAGGTCGTTCGTTTACAGTCGGCGCAGTGCACAACAACGACATATTGGCGCATTTCCTTCACAATTACATATTTATACACATGGATGGAGAGGACCAAGAATAGGATTAATTTTTGCTGAGAAAAAAACAACAGTGATCTGAGCGGGATTCGAAGTAGGGACCTTTCTATACGATTCAGTAAAATTAATGCGATTTCGACCATATGCACTGGTAAATTGAATTGCTTTTCGGTGGACTTATATCTCGCAAGAAAATTAAATATTTCTTATTCAAACAGAACACATTTTATTATTGTATTATTGCTTGATTTGAGCTGTGTCATTTGTGAGGTGTTAGGGTTGGAGCACCTTTTAAACAGTTAAAAACAGGCCACACTACGAAAGATTTCGTAATGAATCAAGTTTGTTTAGTAACTTAAATACATAACGGCAAACACACATAATGGCAAGTGCTTTATAACTATGACAGTGTCGCAAAGATTGTGCGCCCATGCGTTGGTGGGTATATAAACTTCGGCGGTCTCATTCAATCGAACACTTTCCCGGCATAAATCATTTGAATATTTTTGAAGTCTGAACTTTACAGATCGGAGCAATGTCCTTGAAGATGTTCGTCGTTGTTGTTGCTGCTGTCGTTTACCTTGCAGGTAAGCTCGTTAACTTTAATTGTTTGCAATTTGAATACTCATATTATTTTTTTTGAAAACTTGCTTTTAAGCATACCATGGTTAAGTTCAGAATAAAACACCGCATAACAGCACCAAGATATTGCGGCCAACACGCATCAACACCCCTTTCCGCATGGCGCGGCTCAACTTGTTGACTTACAGTTTTTGATTTATAGTTATGCTCATATTTGTATTCGTGTGCATAATAGTTTATCATCGCGGTTTTTGCTTGTATAAATGGTTCTTCCTCTTTTATTAAACATATTAAACTTAACGTAATTTTTTAACAATTATTCTTTTTTAACAGTTCATGTCCTTTTATTATGTTTTGTTTATTTTTTTATATAAAACAAACAACTAAAAAACTAACAAAATAATAATACTATCACTTAACCACAATTTGTTTTGTACTCAGTGACTAACTTTCTAAGCTCTTAATTTACCAAATCCTTGACTATAAATGCAAATTCAACGAACGTTTCAATGAATCCACAATATGATATATGTTGTTGAATTAATATATCTATTGTTTTGCCAGCGAATAAATGTTTGCAATGAAAATATATTTTGCTTTTGTCAATGCTTCAATTATTGCAGTGACAAATGCTCGATTTTCTCGCAAAGTCTTAATGTAAAAACAATTGGGAAATGCATGTGAATATTCAGTAGTAACGTTGCAACATTTTTTTTAAACGACATTCCTTTTCAAAGAACTAATGAGCAAACGCCTTGAGTATTAAACAATAACTTTCACATACATACTTTTTGATATTAATAAATATGAAAAATATAATATTATTGCCGTACAACTATTCCTACCCATTCTGTGTTATATGGATGAACGACGCCGTTAATTATGAATCGGTCGACAATAAGCAAAATGCGTAAAAAGCACACACACTTGGAGCCCGTCCAGATTAGATCTATTCCAATATAGTCAGAGAAAACGAAAACAACTTCAATTGCTTGTCATAGAAAAGAGATGTTTATATGTGGTAGAGGAGGAGGAGGAGGAGGAGGGGGAGGAGGAGGAGTTGGAGGAGGATGGTGATGAGGATAATGAGGATAATGATAATTATGATAATTGTGATTAACATTTCAATATCTTTATATTCTAAATATTTTGTTAGGAGTTAGCGACGCCCTTAAGTGTCACGTGTGCACCGGAAGAGGAGGCGATGCCTGCAGCGACGGCTCCTTTGTTGCCACTGCCTCCATCCAAGACGGATGCGGCGGCTCGTGTCTCACAACGTTGACCTCATCTGGTAAATGCACATATATTATTTCGTTATTCAATGTTTGTCATGCGCTTAAACATAAGTTTACATCTTTTATGTTGTTTTTCTATGAAACGTGTGTACTAAACAGGTAGGTTGAAAAATAATGTTATGCAAGAATATTTTGAAACATATTAACTAGGTTTGTGTATACTCGTTTTTAATGTTTTAATGTTTCACTACTACTAATCATCATCATAAATCTCACTAATTTAAAGAAAATACATCTAATTCTAACGCAATCAACACACTAACTACCGGTGAACTTTTTTGTTTTGTTGATTTAGGCGTCTCAAGGGCCTGTGCTCTGTTCAGTATGGCAAGCGGATGTACTACCACAACTTTGATTGACGGCGAAATAAAAACCTGCTACTGCGACACAGACCTCTGTAACGCCGGAACAGCCGGAACAGCTGCAAGTAGCCAAAATGGCGCAGAACGTGCTGGCGTTTCCATGATATCGGCTAGTATACTCGCCGGGTTAACACTCGTTGCTAGGTCGTTTATGTAAACTTTCTAGTAACAACAACTTTTACGATCGATGTACCATTCGTTTCGCAGTTAAATATATGGTTTTCGTTAAATGCATATACATAGCCTCTTTGTTATTCTTTTTGTATTTTAGAAACAGTCTTGGGTTTAAAGTTACTTACGAAATAATATGTTATCTCAAATCTTTTGCGTTTTATACAGAGCATTCTGCTTATTACTTTTAATTTATTCGGTATGTGAAAACCTATTGTTTGTTTTCTATACGTGAAAAAAATCCATAAAAACAGCGCCGTACTGCAATTACCTTGTGTGACAATGCAGTATGAATTGTAATTAACATTTAATAACTACGAGCTCTACAGAACATTATTTTGAACTGTTAGACAGAACCATTGAAAACAGACTTAAGGCTTCTCATTCTTGACACGATACTTAGTTCAACGACATTTCCTTTATCATTATATTGTACATGTTTTCAATTTATCAGTTTTAATCAGTTATTTGTAAACTTATGCATGTATGCTATATGTTGATATGTTAAGTATTAGCTGTATGTAAACTTGTTCCCCGGTTTGTTTTGTTGAGCTTAAGCCTCCGAAAAATGACGGAACAAATATGAGAGTTTGTTTATGTTATTTAGGGTTAGATTATAGCTTAAAAAGTGTAAGAGCATGGCTTTAAATTAGCGAAATCGGCCACCATCGACGCTGAAATCGCTGATAAAAGTACTACACAAGAAAAATGTATAAACATGTACTACTATTACATACAGGATTCGTTGGAGGTCGTAATGCTCATATGGGCAAATAACCACATGTAGGTTACTTACTTTGGGCGCCAATGTGACCCAGAGAAAAAAATCCCCGACTACCGCGTCGCCATACCAACAAGCTCATATAGTATAAGTACTTCTTATACCTGACCCTACTACAAACAATTCCGTATGTTCTTAAAGTTGGAGATGGATTCACTTACTCAATTCTATATTTATACATTATGAATCTATTTTCATATAAAATAAGTTTATTTCACGTTTATATCTGTATCTATCAACTGCTTAGGATTAATATAGCATTTGGCACCCTTTGCACTAACAGTGTATATGTCGTGGTTAAACAAATTATTGTAACAAGTAATCTTATATTTATAATACCACACTGCAAGTATACATGCGATATATATATATATATATATATATATATTTACTAATACATAGTGCCAGTGACGCGGTCTCGGTAGTTTTCAGACTATACTTAAGGGGTCAATATAAAAAAACGGGGTCTGTATACAATCACGCGTTCTAGGCACCTTTAATTACTATGAGGGGATGTAGGGGAGGTAATGCAATCAAATGTCACAATAAGGTCTTATATCGAAAACCACAATCATGTCTGAAATTTAAATTTCATATACCTCGCTAAATATGTCCTTGTATGAGACGTTAAATAAATGACGTATTTATAGATAACACTATATTAGGTACTATATTACAGGGTTTTCATTAGGATTCTTTGTAGCAGGCTTTTGAGTTATTTGAGGAGGCCAACCTGCTAGGGGGGTCCAGGCATGCCCCCCGGAAATTTTTTGAAATAAAGGTGCCAAATCGTGGCTTCTGAGCGATTTTGGGCACATACTTTACATGATTTTCCTCAGTTAAAATAGAGGATATTAATGTGAATTATTAAGTCTTCAGGTAACATCAACTCTCAGGGGTGTCAATTGTCCCAAATGTGAAATCCTGAAAATAAAATCTGGGTGCCGATAGGGCCCATGGTAGGTTCAAGGCACACCCTGGACAGGGGTCCATGGGGCCAGAGGCCCCCGGAAGCACCTGCAATGTAGCTTATTTGAAACAAAGAAATCGCTTCTCCTGAGCTTTAAGACACCTGTATTTTTAAGAGATTCAAAACAAAAAAAACACTTTGGCTAGCAAATATCACTATCTATTTCTCTAAATTGTCATGTAGATGCATGGGTCTGAGGTGGAATGTCCCCGTCGGGTGCGAAGGGCCCGGGCCCTAGCATAATGTATAATTTCTGTGCAGTACATAACATGTATTCTTTACAGTATTAATGAAAATCAGTTAAACAAACACTGGAAATTTTAACATTTTAATAAGTTGTAACTTCCAATAATGACAATGACATTTCAAAATATATAACTAAACCAATGTAAATGACTAGTCCACAAGTAGTTATTGCAAATAAGAAGAAGCAGTACAAATTGTAAACATCTTTATCACCTGTCAAACCAGGGGTGGCGAAATCAAATGTCCGAGTTGCCCGAGTCGTACATTTGCTTGTCCGGGCAACTGATTTTTTTCAATTAAGTTGTCCGTGGACAACCAGTCGGGTTGGGAAATACAAAAAAATAGATTGTATTAAAGCCGTTATTAAGTTTTGCAAAACCGGATGTGGACACCCGATAACATTGTCAGTGCTATTTGCGGAGCAATCAAGCTAAAATATGGGCACTCTCCTGCGCAGTGGTCTCGCTTATTCTATAAGCATGATAAGAGACCAGGAGGCTAGCATGCCGCATTTTCAACATTCGGCCCGTCTGTTTAATAGGCAGTGTACAGACTGGTTTGCTCGTTCATTCCGTACCTAAATGTTGAACGTTCGTCTTAAATTTTAAAATGTATTATTTATACCAAAGGGGAGGTATAAAACCCGGAAATGTCCGGAAAAACCCAAAGTGTGTCACATCGCTCCTACCTAACTAATTTTCTAGACTCACAAACGTCGGGACGTTGGGACGTGAAAAGCCGATAGCCGAGACGGATTACGTACAGTTCCGTTGATAGGGTGAAGTATTCCGTTTGAATCAACTACAATTTATATTAAAGTTGAACAAACACGGTAAAATAGTCATTATGTATAAAAAACATATATTTAATGTATAATTTGAACATTACATTTCCCGGCTTATTTCATCTGCAAAAATGAAAATTATATATTAAAATACTGTTTTAAAACACCGCTGTGCTTTTAACCGAGTTGAATGGTAGAACTCACTACATACAATTACGACTGACTTATAACATCATAACGTATTTTCAGGTGAGCTTATGAAGCAATATTATACATTTAAAGCAAAATCACACTACTTCCTGAAGTACAACTTACTCGCGTGTGCTTGATTGGTTTTCCAATTTTATAATTCAAACCCGAAACTAAAAAAAGACAGGAAGAAAATTAATTGAAATTCAACTGACACGGATGTAAAGACCGGAATATTATGTTGAGATAAAACACCAAATAACACGTAAACAGGAAAAAATAGTTTTCCCTGACAAAGAAGAAAACTTGAACAATTGATCATATGATACGACACAATTGGACAGGAAGAAAATTCATTCAAATCCAACTGACATGGATGTAAAGACCGGAAGATTATGTTGAGATGATCATATGATACGACACAATTGGACGCGTTTGGCCAATCCGAAAGCAATGGCGTTAATATTGAGCAAAGATATTTGGTAAACAAAATAATTATGTCAGCAATATATTTCGGCGTTTTACTAACAATATCCCGCTTATAAATCCGGTTGTGAACGCAAATATAAACACGTGTAATGTTTCAAGACTCTTCATTTTTATACTTTGTTAATCAGTGCTTGCTAGTCTTCCTAATGCTTCATTTCTTATCAATGGCGTTGATACCATTTTAAAAATGTTGTAGTACGTGTTAACCATGTAACAAACAACCCAAAACGTTATAACATAATACTACTGTTCTGAATGGTTTGATATAATGCAACCTTTGTGTCATAAACGCCTCATGATATTGTGAATAACCAGGATGACTGGCCAAAAAGGTCAAAACACAAAATGCATTTGCAAAATGTGAACTCCGTTTGCCTGATGACAGGCTATCAACAACTATGCGGGTTTTGCAAGTCTATTATTTTAATAAAATACTTTTAAATACTGTTGCTCACAAAGATACAGGGCAGCGTATACATACAAGTCGTATTTAAAGACGAATGTGCTGTTCATGTATAACTTGGTTTGAATAAAAATAAGATAATAAAAATGTCAAAACAAAAGCTAAATGGAAGAAGTTCAGGATTTATTTCGTTATTTCATTTAAAAACTTGTACTTTCGTAGTAATGGCAGTCAACATAGTTTTGAAATTAACCTGGAGATATGGTATGTGTTTGTCTTGTGTTAAACTTATTTTATTTACAACTTATTTTATTTGTTGTTTTTAAACGTGTATTCAAAAACAAACCATGCAAAATACGAAATTTGATATTGATCAAGTGTTACATTAATAGTTGTAATTGTATAGGTTAATAACATTTAAATGATGTGTCAATATTATATTCATGTTATTATCAAAATATGCTATGACGTAACGTCAAAAAGTCCGTCCATCCAGAAAATTGCGCATGTGATGTACATGTTTTCTTAATAAAATTTTAATTTTTTAACATAGCGTCATGATAATTATATGATCAAAAGAATCAGCTGAAAAATGCGCATTTCACAATATATAATACAAAAAAAACAGATATACCGACATTTAAGAAAAAACCTATGCTTAAGTGATTATAAAAGCTATATTATTTTTTCCATATTAATTATAATGGTATCCTAGTAGAGAGGTTCTCTAAGGTTTGTAAAACATGCAACAATAATGTTTTACAATATCAAATTAGCACTCTTGCAACATGTTAGCGTCCAAAGTTGGTAAAGTTTTATGATTTCTAATGCCTAATTATGTTTTGCGTAAAATTCGGAAATGATAAAAGTAATTATAAAAGCAATATTTTCTACCGACTTGAATTAAAATAATATCGTTGTGAAGGAAAATTTATGACGTTCTAAAATATGCAAAAGAATTTTTTCAATATCAGATGAGCGCTGTAGGTTGGTATAAGTTGTTTGATTTCCCTACCAAGTTATGACATTTTCTGTTTTAAAGGTACAGTTTTAAAGCGTAAAATTGTTTCCGGTAACCCGACCCTACGTTTTTTTTTCCTTGCCGACCCTAAAATTTAGTTTGGAGTATTTAAAGTCGATTTTCGTGCAACACGTTTTTCTTTCGACATTATCACTTTACATGCATATATTAGGGATATAAGACATCCGGATAAAAACCCTCCCGTCAATTTCATAGGGGCGGACATAAGCTCTCCCGGCTTTTATTCGGAAATTTAAATATCGCTTACCGTTAAACTGAAATAATGACCCTTGGATTATTTTTTCAATATACTTAGTATAAGAATAATTTCTTGTGAACGCATCTCCTTTTATAATTTCAATGGATTTTCATTTATACTCATGGACAGTCTTCAGGGCGACATGCAGATGTACGTTAATGCCGGAAGTTATATATTGCCTATTATTTAGAAAGTTCTGGCCCTTGTAATTTTTGCCTCTATTGACCTCAATTGTACAGGAATCTGTCGGACTCTACCTAATTCCCCCATACAGAGGCTATATACTTATATGTAAAGCTAATTCATGCTAACAATTCACTGTCTCAGTAAAACGGCTATTACCGTCAAAAACAGAATGTATATTAAAAATAAAGTTTTTATTTAGGAATGCATGTATGTTTCCTAATTAATAAAGAACACAATAATTTATATGTTGAATAAGGTTGAGAATGTAATTTTGATCGAGGCAATTTTAAAACCCGCTTGTAAGTGATAATGTTATTCTATTATATCATAAAATATCCCTGTAAATGTTTGGCAAATATGATGAAATTATACATCTAGAATATCAGAACAATACTACGGAATTTAAAAAAAAAACATGTTATTTTTTTAAAGATCGATTGTGTATATTTGTAAATACTTATATTGAACTATATACAGTTTAATCGTATCAACTCGCCATTTCACTCAAGTTTCTGTTTCTGGAATTATTTTCATTTGCATTATTTAGTCGTACAAAGTACGGTGTGTCATACCAGCAATAATGAGATTTGAGCTATGAATACACTGTATCAAAATTGAATACACAAGATCCTTATTAGTAAATTCATTGTGAATTGGTCAACACTGGCCTAGCTGCTGATAGGATCTTCTCCAGAAATGAGATGCACGGTAGATTCGCTGCAGCCAAAACACAACTCATAGTGACACATATTTGTTCTTGAAAAAAATAAACACCATAGAAACGTCATTATTACCATCATGTTTCTTGATATTACTTGTTTTATCGCCCGTAATAAAGGAGGACGAGATTATTAATGGCACTATCCGGATTCCGTACTTAGATAATACTTGTTAAGATTTTCAAATACATGTTTAGAGTCCCCCAAACCGAAATTTTCATAAAGCACCACACTCGTGTCACGTATATTCAACGTTCTGAATGCCCAAATAACGATCGTTTGGTCACGCTTTGGTCAATATTTGTGCCCGCCTCCGCCCCTCCCCTGTGATAACCCCACCAATTTCATATTAAACTAAAGCGGTGGTATGCATGCGCGATAAGGATCTTCATCCTGCTTTGTCCCCACGACATAAAATGTCACATTTTCACGAGACTGAAACTTATTTTTCTCAATTTCTCTTGTATATACGGAAAAAGGATATATTATATTTTATTCACATCAAATCCTGTTCATTGTACATTAAACCATCATTACAGGTTGTTGTGTTCGTTATCGGTTCAAACGACATCGGCACAAAGACCCCGGTAATTGGGCAATGTTTTACACGTGTTGTGCATGACGTAAATTACATTAGCTGAGGTTCCTTTAATCTTAATTGCTGTTTTCCACATGTTACATTTAAGGGACTTGTGATATCGTCGAAGACATATAAACTTACTTATCTTCATTTTTACTATCGGTTACAAGTACCATCTTGGAAGTATAGTTGACTCAATAAATAATACAACTCAAAACAGAGGTGGCGCTAGAGATAACCGAACGTGATATGAAGCTCCGTGTTTTCATCAATAATAACGAAAAGAGGGCAATACAAGTAATTTACGCAAATATAATTAGATAACGCGTCTGTCAGGATTGTACAAAATATCGTCATTCTATCATAATGTACGATTATTTTGGAAACACACACAATAGGGTTTTGAAAATTCTAATAAGATACATCGCTTCATATTACGTTTAGCGAATTATGCTGATGAATGTACGCTGTTTAATAATTGTGTATTATGGATGAACTAACAGATTCGAGTCCAATATCAATTATAAATAACGTTAATATCAAGTTGCATCTGCAGGAAGTTATTGTATCGTCAAAACAAGGCCGGTCATTTTAGGCATGTGGCAAATTGCAATTTAATTAGACACACGACAAAAAACACGACACACACTGGGGTCAGCGCATTAACATGGCCAATGCAAAGCAATGCATTGCCTAAGGTTTAGACACGGTTTAAGGGCGCCGAAACATTACACTTTGCCAAAAGAAAAAAAAACATTCAACAGCAAAACACTAATTAACCTAATTGCATGACAATTTCAATCAAACTACAATAAAAGAGAATACGCTTAATTTGATTAAACTATTCAACTACACAATGGTTGTATGTTCACCAGAGCAACGTAACTGTAACTTTCTAAGGCACAATGAAATGAAACAAAACATCGTCGCATGTTTTTAATAAAATAATAAGTTAACTCCAGAAATATGATCATGAGGGAAAATAGTCAAACCACCCGCTGTCATTTCCTTATTGCTCTCACGACAACAAAAGCCATCATATATACTATTTACCCTCAATATAATATATAAATCAAAATCATTCGTAGGCACTTATCAGGATCCTCTTTACAAAGGTACCATTATAATTAATATCGAATTAATAAAACTGTTTCCTCTAAACCACTTTTACCTTTTCCGGGTTTTCCATTAGGCATTTTTTGTGTGCGAAAAAAACCCTAAAAGTAGACCGACTTTGACCGCGATTTACAGACCGACCCCGACCCTGCCATACAATATGTTTACATCGTTAGAAGCTTTGGAGGCTTTTCTTTCCAACGGTACCATTATAATTCATATCGGACGAAAAATAATGCATTTATAACCATTTTTACCTTTTCCGGGTTTTACCTAAAAGACTTCCGGGTTTTCCGGACATTTCCGGGTTTATACCTTCCCATACCAAATGTTGGCTTAATTTAAGCATCATTTTTTTTCTCATGTTATTTCATACAAATTCGAGCATTGCCGGATAGTTACATTGCATATGGAAATGGCTGTCATAAAAATTCAGAAGTGTTTGTCGGATTACACATTTACTTATGCTCATTTGAGAATAAAACAAAACGTTTACAGTTGTGTGTAATTAATTTAACGAGTCTTTGTTAAAACGCTCAACGTGATGCAAAAATGTTTTGACAATATTACGCATGAAATGCACAATTTCCACGAGGATAACACCGTTGCCATCATCAGTTTTTTTTTAAACTGGCCACTATTTTATCTGATTAGAATGGTACATGTGTAGGTATAACAATAAATGCGTTTATAATTTATATAAATATTAAGTTTAACGGACAAGTGTAGTTCAGCAACGGACAAATTAAATTTCCTAAATTGTTGTCCATGGACAACTATAGTTTTTTTGAGATTTCGCCACTCTTGCAAACAATAACATTCAATATAATTAACCTCTACTTAACACGATCCCATTTTACCAAGAGTATGTGACTAGCAATTCAAATAATATTACCAAATGAGTAAGTTACCTTAAGAAAAATAAAGTCTGATAAACATCACAATAATTAAAACAATATTACTGAAGCATTTTATGAGCAAATACCTGAACATTTATAAGTAATACTGTGTTAAGAGTACACAATAAAACAGTACAATTACAGTGTTAACTCTTAGCACATGAGATCATTAAAACAGTTGCAAAAATTGACCTGTCAGACTGACAAAGAACAATCTCAATATTATGAACCTCCACTTAACACAATAACATTTTAACGAGAGTTTATGTCTAGCACTTCAAATGAAATTACCAAACGAGTATATTACTTCATAAATTACAGTCTGATATAAGATGAGTATATGTCTGGCACTTTAAGTGACATTAACAAATGGGTACATGAACATGACTTAATTAATAATTGCCACAACAATCATCATCTTATAATTCACTATCTGATCCAGAGAGCGAATTATCGGATGATGATTGTTGTGGCAACTAGACAAGATAATTCAGTATCTGATGATTGTTGTGGCAACTCGACTAGTTGCCACAACAATCATCATCCGATAATTCACTATCTGATTCTGGATCATATTCCTTTGATTCCAGGTTAAGAATCAGGACAGTTTGGGGCTCGAGAGCATTTATCCTAATGAAAGACTCACCCTCCTGTAAAATGTGGTAACAAATAAATCCACTTACCGCTCGGAGGATCAAAATTCCGCGGAGAAACCAAACATCAACGAAATCTGTCGAAAATCGAACAAAAAACGAAATGTAAGTGTAGCAGGAAAGTGCATTTATCCGGAGGTGCCGGTAAATGATAAACGTTAACAAAACTGGAACAAGATAACTTCAACAGCGAACTATCGTTCTTACTCGAAACACAAACGAAAAAGTCGTTTTTTGTGTGTTTTTTTGACATATCCAATCGTTGACTTTGTCACAGTTTGTGACCTTGAATCAAAGTCGTACAGTCTCGTTACCCGCTCCGCGATTGGACAATTATATCGATACGACCAATGAGAAAGTTCGGTTAAGGTTGTTTACTTCCGTTTCAGACAGTAAGTATATTAACGAATACTAAATATCTCGTCATCGTCGTGAAAATTTGCCGATGTTTTTGTTTTTTTTAATTTTCTTTCCCAATTTGAGCCGGCCTGAATAACATTTGAGGCGGTCAAATCGGCCGCCGGCCGCCTCCTAATGAAAACCCTGTATATATATATATATATATATATATATATATATATATATATATATATATATATATATATATATATATATATATATAATTATATAAGTAAAATGTAATCATCCAGATTGTGAATATTATATAATAAAAGTAATAGCAAATAGCATTTGCTGTTAAGAAAACATCGCCAATATGGCGTCTATAAACAATGTTTAGTTGTAGATTTTTATAAAATCTACTTTTGCAAAGAATCAGACTAGCAACAGAAGCAGTATGCCTCTAGGACCATTTGGTGAAGTCGTGGGTACGACCGGTACCCTGGAGGCGCTGGGTATCGATGAAGGTATAAGACCTTATTGTGACATTTGATTGCATGACCTCCCCTACACCCCCTTCATAGTAATTAACGGTTCCTAGAACGCGGGGTTGTATACAGACCCCGTTTTTAATATTGACCGCTTAAAGGGATCTTTTCACGCTTTGGTAAATTGACAAAATTGAAAAAAGTTGTTTCCAATTCGCAAATTTTCGTTTTAGTTATGATATTTGTGAGGAAACAGTAATACTGAACATTTACCATGGTCTAATATAGCCATTATATGCATCTTTTGACGATTTTAAAACCTAAAAATTATAAAGCGTTGCAACGCGAAACGATTGAATAATTTGGAGAGTTCTGTTTTTGTCGTTAAATTTTGTGAAACTACGAAGATTGCTTATATAAGGTATAAAATACGTCATGTATGTGTACTCGGCGGAATAGCTCAGTAGGCTAAGGCGTTTTTACTTCAGGACTCTGGCAGGACTCCAGGGGTCACTGGTTCGAAACCTGGATCGGTCAATGTTCTTTTCCTTTTTTAAATTTTATTCTTGATTTTTTACTGGAGCTGTTACGATCCAATGCTTACATTTACCGATATAAAGCATTTAATGAATAAGTTAAAAAATGCCAAAATCTGTGAAAAGGCCCCTTTAAGTATAGTCTGAAAACTACCGAGACCGCGTAACTGGTACTATATATATATATATTGAGTCGGACAGCAAAACAACGCAATTTGATATTGAGTCGGACACTGTCAGACTCATTGTCAGTTTTGAATAAACAATGTTTAACCTATATTTACATATGTAAGTTTACAGATAGGTCTAAAATACAGAAATAAGCCTATTTTATTACGTGTTTACGTGGAACTAAATGCAAATGTTGACAAGTCCAATAGCTCTTATATGTTCCATTCATCAAACAGTTAACTCGGTCTGTGCTAGATTGTTCTAATTAATTTATGCAAAGTGTGTGTTTTTTACTACTTTTGTTTAAAAGTTTATTTCCAGCACAAAATGAGCACGTCAACCAAATTCTTACACATTGCGCTTTTCGAAATTCGTTGATATCTAACGATGTTAATTCATACAATAATATCATGTGAGAAATTGGGCTACGTTGGTAATAATAGGATTTTACCACTATTTTACACTGTTTTCACTTTGTAGTTAATAATTTGTGCTGTCGTATTTCACTGTTTAATTAATAGAATGAAGAACGTGATAATCCGCAAGTTTTGTGTTGTCGGTATGCACCATACAGGTGCGAAGCAGCTAGAAGTCGGTCCATTGCATTATTGTCGTCATGAACCTGGTAACAGAAAGGACTGTAATGCGATTGCAGTTTATGGAGACTCACACCTGCACCAGCGCCGATAGTATCTTCGGCGTGAAGATGCCCTTATGCTCAAAAAACTGTATTGAATTTTGCAAAGGGTCGTGTTACCTTCGGGCCAAAATGTCCCCAGAAAAGTTTTCAAAGCTGCGCATGCCGATGCAGAATTGCAGTATCGGATTCCGTTGCTGAGAAACAGATGCAGACTCCATAGCTGAGCCTGAGATATTAGAGTTCATACATATATAAAATCTATTAACATTCTGTGAAACTTGACAGTGCAGCTACAGTTGACAGTTTCTTATTTTCAATGTTTTATTCATTATTTTTGTTTATATTTGCCAATAAATAAAAAATGTATTTAAAGTGGCTCCATATAATCGGGATGTCTGTTCGCCGCGATGAATATAATGTTCCCAAATCGTCTTTGCCTGATAGGGTGACTGGTAAAGCACGGCGCTACCTGGGGTAAAAAGCCCAAAATGTCCTCGACTGATGATACGGCTCTTATTGAGGCCGCCATTTCATAAGCGGCCAGGGGTCTTGGGTTTAGTAAAGGTAACATTTTAAGGTACGTGGGGATTTTTGCCGATTAGAAAGGCCTATCGTTTAAGCGTGGCAGACCTTCGGATATGTGGTGGATATTTATAAAGCTCAAAGCTCGGAACCCTGAGTTCTCCTTGCGAAGCCCTCAGGTAACTGCAGCTAACAGGCACACGGTCATGACATGTAATGCACCAAAAGAAAAAAAAAGGTCGCGTACACACATGTTTGAGTGGTTTTGGTTTTGTAACTGGATTACTCATAAATACGAATTAGAAATTATGCTGTACATTGTATTTGTCTTTAGCTTGAAAAACGAATCTTCAATCTTCAACGTGTTTTCGATACCCGATGGGCTTCATAGACGTTCATGTCCACACACGCTAACACACGTAGTGCATTTAGCAAGGCATCGTAACTGCCCTATATTAACCTGATACTCGTGAATAGTGTGAAAATAAATTTAGCAAAACCTCGCTGGTCTAGTATGGCAATCCCCAATCGTTCTTGTATGCACCGGGAGCGAAGTCGAACCCGGGTCGCCGAGCTTAGAAGCGCGTGTAGCAACCACTGGTCGATAACGTAAGTATATAAGTAATTTAACATCATATAATTAGATTAATTCATTTCAATATAAACCAAATACTGAAAAACATTAATAGAACAAATATTTTTTGCATTATTGACTTAAAATAGTATTAAACCATATAATACATGGTCATTTACTCTGACATCTCTCACTGTCCGACTCAATATCAAAACTGTCCGACTCACAATCGAACTGGAGTAGCTGTCTTCAACTACATATATAGGCGAAATCTAAACCGTTTTGCCTGTAAAAACGGTTGAAATGCGTAGCGGGAATAATATGCTGGGTACCAGTATGAAGAAACCGTCCTGACAGTTCTAAATATAGCTCAAATCATTCGAAACGGAAAACACTGTCCGACTCACGATCACTTTACCCTACATGTATTTGTTCTGGTACGCAAAATCGTCTTTAAAAAATTCACACACAAACTGTAAAACAAGTAAAAATATCACCATATGCCTATATTCAATTTTACGCAGTATGCGAATTTTAACACATAACGACCGCGAAAAGATTTTACTTTACTATAATTCATTTTATTTTCGAAAGAAAATGCTCAAAATCAAATATGGCGGCGATTGCTCCTGACAAAATGCTGTCGATGTCAACATACATGTACACCATCGACGACCTAGTTCTGGCTACCATAACTTAAAATGTCGCTTTTTATGATTTTTGACTGGCGCGACTTTGTACAGGTCTGTCAATACTAAATAAACTGTACGCTGAAGTTTCTTTAGCTATCGAAGACCTTGACAATTTTGACGAATAAACAGACAATTGCAGCGACTGACACTTTATTTGACAAAATATACAGGGCAATACGTTTTCCGACTTCGGACGACGAATTTTAGGACGCGCAGAATGTGTTTTTTATATAATGTGATGGGTATGCCGTGTGTGATCCGATGCATCGATGGCGCCCATGTTAAAATCATTTCCCCGAGAACAGGGAACGACAAAAGTACAAACAAAAATCAAAACACGTAAGAACTAGTATCTTACCTTTAAATATCCTTTAAAATCCATCTAATAATCCATTTAACTCAATAATTGACGATTTTGCATCTAGGGTCTTTAATAAATATTTTAGCATAGTTAAATAAAGACCCTTATGCCATTCTGTCACTTTATTCAATAGAGTTTATGAACGCGATAAACTTTCTTCTTCGTCACACGCTACGTCATGTACTCTACATTAGATCTACTGCTGTTCAAATGAACCGGAGCAGTTTATCTAATAATAGCCGTTGGTTAACTCGGTTGCATTTGCAGATTTCTGCATACAAACATAATTATGATTAAACTTGCACAATGTTTTATTTATCTATGGTAAATGCCCTTATTGTACGAGAAAATAATTTAATATATAAATACACAAAGAATGGAAAACATTCCAGTACACAACAGATAATTGAGTAGAAAATACCCGTGTGTTCAAAATGGGACGTTCCCAATTCCAGTGTGGTGCTATTTTTACCATCTTATACTTTACACGGCTCTATGCCTAACGTGAATTAAATAGAAAAGCAAACATAGCAGATTATTCATGAACTGTGCGATATGTGTATGGCTTGTTGTACATTCTTAATATTTAAGTTAAATGTCAAAAGTATATGCTTTGGTTATAAACAATGCACATTACACGAAATAAGGAAAATGTGATCAATTGACAATTCAGATATGTCGACATACAGTACATGTAGAAAACATGTGAAATAAGTCGCGTTTATAATAAATCGTAAAAAAAGGGGGAAAATGACGCAATAAGTATGTCATTTTATGACGCCATCAATAAGCTGATTCATTATACGGATGGCGAAAAATTATGTCATATGACTAGATTTAAAAGTTGAAGGTCGTATAATTTTGAAGCTTAAGTTTTGTCGACTTTGTTTCTTATGAAAAATCATTCAGTGGTAAAGTAAATATAAATAAAAATATAACAAAACAAAAATCGTGTAATTTTATATTTTATTTCAACATTTCTTTTGGTGAATATGTCATATATATATTTTTCTGCAAAATATGCACATTTTCTTCTAATGGGTGACCTTAAGATTCGATCAATGAACCAAACAATATCGACCTAATTTTAGCGCATATCGCATGACGTCATTTAAAAAGTAGTCCGTGCACGCGACAGGTATATTCCACAGTGTTGAATACAAGCAAGTATATTCCACAACGTGTTATACCGTCAATGTCGCGGTGAAAATGGGATAAATATTAGTAATAAGTTGTATATGACACAGAACTGTGTTCTGGACGTTTTCTCAAATCGAATGATTAGCACAACCTCATTCCTAAACCAGTAAAGTTGGTTGTAATATTAAAAGTTGTTGAAGTCATGTGTTATCAACATTTTAAAGCTGTGTGACAGATATGTACCAGCCATTCTCAACAACATATCAATATAAACTAACAGCTGCGTAGCAGACATCCCACACAAGTTTCGTAATACTTAATAGTGTGAGCACACATCTGTTTCTAAGATGTTTTGTAGATGTTCGAATGTTTATAATCACTCGAGTTCACAGCCGTCTTGCAGATGTTAACCAGAAGTCCAAACGTTTACAGTAATTTGATCCAACCGCTGTTTTAACATTTTTTTCCTAAGAGTTCAATGCATCCATCACATAGCCGTGCGACAGATGTTTCCAAGAAATTCACAGCAAAATTCCATGTTGAACCAACAGCTGTGTAGCAGACGTTCCACAAAAGTTTCGCAATACCTCATAGTGGTATTGCACACATGTTTTTTTAGATGTTTCGTTGGTATTTTAAATAAATGCTCAATTGTGTTGTCGGCGAAGCCGCAAATGTTTACTAGAAGTTCAAGCTGATGTATTTTCTAATAACAATAATACTAAGATCTTCTGGTTATTTATACCAAAATTGCAATGCATTATCAACGTATTTGAGAATATTTCTAGATGATATAAGAACTTCGACAGAAAAATAAATCAGAGATAGCGTTCCTAACGCTAATATCATTTATTGTCCCCTACCGGTTTCACCGGAGGGGACTTATGGTTTGCGCTCCGTCTGTAAGTCCGTCCGTCAGTCAGTCCGTCCGTCACACTTTCCTGGATCCTGCGATAACATTCAAACTTCTTAATATTTTTTCATGAAACTTGAAACATGGATAGATGGCAATATGGACATTATGCACGTCATTTCATTTTGTTCCTACGTCAAAAATTCTGGTTGCTATGGCAACAAATAGACTAGAAATACTGCTGAAAATAGTGGTTTTCTGGATCCTGCGATAACTTTAAAAGTTCTTAATATTTTTTTCATGAAACTTGCAACATTGATTGATGGCAATATGGACATTAAGCACGTTATTTCATTTTGTTCCTTCGTCAAAAATTGTGTTTGCTATTGCAACCAAAAAAAAATTCTGAAAATGGTGGAATTTCTGACAATGGTGGAGCCGGTAGGGGACAATATTGCTTGACAATAGCCTTGTTTATATACATTTTCATATTTTGCATAGGCGATTTGATAACCATCTGATTTGTAAATGTGTATTGACACTTTTCTTTCATTTATATTTTTGTTAATAAAATGTTATCAATGCTAGTGCATTTAAAAAAATTGACACATTGGTAACGGATTATATATATATTTGTTTTTTATATATTTTATATAATATATACAATATAATAAATATAAATGTATTGCAATATTGCCTGCACTAACATTAAAAACATGGCCCAATATTTGGCATCCCAATGTCCCCATCAAAAGTGACTTTAGACAGTCCTATCCGCCGAAAAGTTTGTAAGCGCTCGGCACACATACATGTATTTTTGACAAAATTTGTGATTTCCTTCGTAAAATCAACTTGATCGCGTGATCGATTACACACTGTTTATTTTATGCAGCAGTTACCCATTGAAATATATTTTTATTTCAAATTAAAAAAAACTTTAAAGACAGTCAAACCGAGCTTCGTATCGTGCTTCCGTCACATTGTCTCTGGCGAAAGCGAGTAGTTCACTTCCTTCTACAACCAAACCATGTTCAATAACGGCTACCAAAGGCCATTCACCATTAAGTGGCATAACAACAATCCTTCCTATAAGTTCGCTGCCATCCTCTGCAGTTGTGTATTTGGGATCTGTCTTTTCAGACTTATATATTTGCGAAAAAACTGGAATCCTTCTATGCTTATTTGCTTTTTTGAAATTGTCCATATCTTCTATTCTTGTAACAGCCGATAGCCTCTAGGTTCCTTTAACAAGAATTTCACCTTTTGTGATCATCTTATCAAACACTTCGTTGCAATAAGTGATGCCATTCAGATTGAATCTAAGACCGACAGAATCGATAGCTTTTTTGAATATACGCGCAACTGCAAATCCATACGAGAAGCGTGCAATTCGCTCAGAAATTTGTAATAGATTTTTGCAAAAGAGCACCGCTCCTTTCAGAACGGCAAGCCACGGGTCTGGCGGCACTATTACCCGCAGGCCTGTGATTGTGTTTTGAATCATATTCTGGATGTATTTAGAATTCGATAACTAACCAACAAGAATAGCGGTATTAATTATACCAACGTTGTCGTCATTACGAAGCTTTTGAATGAATTTAATTATGCCATATATTGCTGGCTCAAATAATTGTTACATTAATTCTAAATAAATGACTAATTTGTCCCCTTTGAAGTCAATTTTGCCGTTAAACCGTTTGAATGCATCTTCTTTTGTTTTGTCTGCGTCTGCATTTGCTGTCTTTTTAATAGCCTTTTTTAATCCTCGCATCTGTATTCGTTCCCATGTGTGAGATTGTTTAAAGTTTCTCTTCTTTTGTTCGAAAGAGGCTCGAATGTCATTTATGGAAGCTTTGTCTTTTCGCAATGTAAAGATGACGTTTGATCCATAAACATCTTCAAGAAACTGCCAGAAAGCCCGATCAACCTCTAATCCGCCATAAGCATCTCCCTCCGATCTTGAAATCTCCCTCAAATCGTTGTCTTCAATAACTTCGTGCACAGCGATATCAGCTGTTCCCCCTTCGTGGTCACGTGTAAAAATATAAATATTTCATTGCATGGTTTTTTATCACATAACGGTGCTTCATAACGACTTTTTGACAGTTTTCCATTTAATATGCACGGTGTGTAAAATATATTTCGCTTTGATTAATGCAACAGATATTGGGCACAGATGCTAGAATTTATGTGTGACATGATGTATATATCGCTCTCTTTGAATGTAACATAGCGATTATGGGAATTAATTAAGCTGTTAAATAATGTATTACAATTATTAAGAAAAATATATTTTTGAATATGAAAAATTGCAAATCATTTTTATAATAATCAATTACTACAATAAAAACGCTTTGTAAATTGTTATATGCGATTTTTAACAGACATATTTTCTTTAACATAATTGTGTATAGGGTGCCCTCTATTTCACTTCTAATCGTAATAATGTTAAGAGCCATCCGCTAATATCACATGAAATAACGTGTAGTTTACTAAAACTATTTTACTAAAAGTGTGCATTACCTTAATTGTATTAGTATATTGTTCAAAGCAGCAGTTAGACTTAGACTAGTTTTCTAACAACATTGAACATACATATGACCACAAGTGAAACAGTTCCCTGAACCTCACATCGCTCTGTATTTATATGACAAGTTTTAAAATGAAGTGTCATTTTATTTCATTAAAACTCTGTTGACCTTTAACCATTTAAGAACAGCACTTTATGCAATCTCGTTTTATGTGAATGCAAAATAAATAGTCATTTCTTCTTAATCTGTTGTGTTATTTTCATCTTTTAGGATGAGCGGACAGAAGAACGGGCAGACCGACACCGGCTGTGAGAACATTCGCAACGTGTATTCAATGTGTATTGATACTTTATAAGCCGCTTTTTGATAAATAGAAGATTATAGTGAAAGTATATATTTTCTTTGATCGCGAATAAATATAAAACATATGGTATGTAATTGTCATACTTTAATTAAACAAACCTCCCAAATCGGCTTCAATGTATTTATGTCACACGGGCAGCTTCTCCAATTGAACGCTGTTATCAACCTTTACAACTCTTCACATCTCCTGTTCTCGGCAGAAACAAGATGCTGCTTCCGGTTCTAATACCAATTTTAGATTTCCATCTTCGATACCAGCCTGCAACGGAACATAGACGTTATCGTTTAGATACCTATAAATGTCAATTTTAAGTACAGTGTCCTCCACTTTGATTATATAAATGTAAATTCTTGTATCTTGTTTGAAATAACATTAATGTAATTGTGTTCATCCGAATAAGTTATGTCTTATGAAAAATCCTCGTTTTATAATTCTGTAAAATGTAAACTGTGACAAGATTTTCAATTATTATAAAACGAATACTTTATGAAAGTATTAGTTTTGATTTCCGATTAAATTAATATGTGTAGATTAACGTTGAGTATCGGACGATAAGAAACGACGAATGAATTGTAAGACGAGGGCGTAAGTCCGATCAGCTAAATAGCCAAAAAAACAAACCAATTAGAACGGCACACAGTGGATTGAAAACATATTTCGTTTTCTAACATAATTTGATACAATGTTATAGAAATAAGAATACCTTCGAACATTGCGTAGCTCATATTTGGGACATAATTCGTCTTCAGAAAAATCATCAGCATAGCATTTGGATATGACATTCTTATTAACAAAATCGGTAACTTTTTACTTTCCCTGCTTTAAGGATATGCGGTATATTAATTAATTAATCATTATAAATATTTAAATGAAAACAAGCCCTTTAAACCAACAAACACATGTTACAGGGTGTAAACATGAGTGACTATTAGGGTTGGTCGTTTGGTAAATTGCTCGTATTCTTGTTCTCAAAGATGTTGTCCTTCAAACAAAATCTTTTTGTTTTCGATTAACATAAAAGAGCTTACGGTTTCATGTCTAAGGGTGATCTAATGAGACAAAACGTTTGTATTTGGGATCTTTCCAAAATCAATGAACAAGTGCACGAAACGAAACGGGATACGAACAACCATCGGCAGCGCTAACAATAAAGAAAAACAAAGGTTTGAGTTTTTAATTTACATGTTTATAACATTATGTTTTATTAAAAACGATAATATATATTTAATAATATCATGCTTCAATTAATAGGAATGCATATAATGTATGCACAAACAGTTGTTTACATGTTTGCGATAAAGTGTACATTTTAAGTTTGCAGTTGTACTGTATTTTAAATTTCAATTTTAAATTTGTATCTTTTCGAATCAATTTGTTGATACATATTGCCATAACGGTGAAGCCAATTAACTGCATTTCATAAATGTTCATGATGTTTTCTTGTGATTGTGTTTTCTAGATTATGTTCCATTGAATTGGACATGAGAGTTCAAACAGCCGCTGGACAACGTTCACAAGACGCAGATATATATGACAAAGATAGTATAACATCCCACCACTATGCATCGGTATTGTTTCCTGATGAAAAAAAAACATTTTAATATGTTGTTCTGAAGTAATAAGTCGAAAAGTCGAAAAGCTCTTAAAAGTATTAGTTTGGAAGCCCAGGTGGGACCAATGTAGGACCCATAATGGCCCCATATAGTTCCCAGCTCCATTAATTACATTGATTGCACAAAAATGTCACATACGAACCCATATGAGGCCTATATAGGACCAATTTACACTCTGTATGGGTCCCAAAAGGATTCCAGTTGAAAAGCCCGTATATGACGCCTATGGGTTGCCATCTTGGGCTTCTTATGTAAACCTATATGGACCCTAATTATGTCCAAAATGTCTTGCTTGCTGGGTAGTTCATTCCGTTGAATACATAATCTGTGTCATTTAAAACTTTAGCTTTAATTTGTATAATGACTTACTTTGCTAGCAGCTTCTCTCATGAACTGCTTTGCACCATCTGACCAAATGGCAGGCACAGTGAGGGTCCATAGAACGTCATCAGAAGTAGTTCCAACCTGCTGAGTTTTCAGAAGTTCGTAGACGCGTTCTGTAAAATGTTTGATCACTACGACAAATACGTGCAACGCCTGAACTTCTTTTCCAGTATTGTCCTTTAGCATAACGTCTCGCGTCAGTTTCTAAAACAATATTTTAATGTCTTAACGATAAAAATTGTCTCAAACCTATGTCTCTATCGGCTTCTTAGAGACATTAGTATTGTGGCGATAGTGACACAGCGAAAGCAGTGCTTACTGGTTAACAAAATAGATTCAAACCTTACTCTTCTGACCGCTGTCAATTTGCAAGAACAATGTTGCATCGAATAAATAATGTTTAATCGATGATAGAGGTACAACAAAAAGGAACCTTATAAGGTTTTTATCCAGGGGTGGTTTATTGTATATTAAAAAAACTTAAAAACAAATGAATATATGCAAACCGTAATGTTCAAATTATTTGATGTCGTTATCAAGTCGTAGCGAACTATATTTGTCATAAATGGTGTTCGCATTAGCTTAACAACTCTCTTTTATAATTTATATTGCGTTTGAGGCAAAGAATAGTTTAAAAAGTTACCTTGCAATAAACATCACTTAACTTACAAAGCACTAGCACATGCACACTTTAACAATAACTCGTTGAATACATATACCAATACTATTGTTTTTAGCAAGCATGGTGAGAATATACATTCTCCGGTCATAACTAGTTTAATTGTTTGATTGATCGATGCACGTTGCGAAAAATCTTGCCACATCTCATATCTTGGGGGGCCTTGAGCCACGTTTGGATATAACTTATAAGGAACACGTGTTGGAGGATTACACCCACAATCGCACACTTCCTTCAGTATGTACCAACCCTGGCAGGTGAACAGAATACGCTGCATGCACAAGTACAATCCTTCAAGGTCTGACAGGATTCTAGCTGTTTACTTTTATATTTATGCTAACAATTAACGTGTGCACGTAATAAACGTGTATCTATGGTTTGCAGTTAAACATGCAAAATATAATTAAAATAAAACAAGCACTTACACGCATGACAAATATCATCGATATTATAATCGACCTTCCTCACGTTGTGTGTAATATGAAAGAATATGAAAAAAGTGTGCTCAAATCCCATGTGTAATATGAAAGAATATGAAAAAAGTGTGCTCAAATCCCATCGTACCTCTGCATTTTACTCGTTTTCGATATCGGCAAATACATGCATGCACAATATTAGCTCGCATACGCTTGCATATAATATACATACAATCAACACTCGATGAGCATGGTTTGTTGCGTTCTAACGTCATAGCATATCAAAATTATGCGCGAATTGGTGAATGGAAATTTACCACGGGAAAGTCACGAGGATTTGAAACTTACACCAAATATTGTTAACTGGATTTCCGCAAAAAAAGTTTTTTCTTGCATACCAGACTTACAACATTTCTATGACATATTATATTTAATGGTTCGAATTCTTGTCAGCCTTTAGTTACAATAAGTATAAATTAAATAAATAGCATATACCATGTGTATAGTTCTATGAGATGTTTCAAACGGCATTTGTAACACAAGATAATTTAGATGGTGTTCTTTGAGACCATTGAATGGATACGTCAACGACTCTTTTTTTCATACAATTGAGTGAAAGGTTTCTCATCCGAGTCAATAATTGCACGTTTCAGGAAGTGCAACCGTATAATAAAGAAGACAAGTGAGTATACACGACTTCTTCTCGACCTCCTATCGATAACACACGACCCCCACACGACTCATTTACGACGTCCACTCAACCATCTTTCCGATTTCCGCTCGATCATTTCGACCTATACGTGAGCCCTATACGATCTCAGCTCGACCAAGTAGACCATGTACTGTTTTAATTCTCATTGTTCTTAAACCCTGCTGAAGACTTGTCAAACAGGAACGAATTCTCTCGCAGCCACGCAACAAGGTCATTTTCTTCGTCTTAAGTGAGTGTACGTTGTAATGTTTTCCGGGGTTTGAATTCAGTCTGTCAAAATAAAAAGAACACGTATGAATATCAATGAAAATTACAATCAATGATTTTTTGTTTAAAAGGCCTTTTGAGCCTTAACTGTCGAACAAATACAGCCGTATACTGACTGTATGACTACAATTGTACATGACAAACCGTTTAACAGTATAAATAAATGTATGGCAATAACTTTCGAATTACTTAGCAAAGAAAATGAGTGTTATGTCAGGTTTATTGTATAGAATCGTAGAGAAAGCGAAGCAAAACAAAAAAAAATTGTACCTCATTTGGAGGTGTATGTGGATCATTCCTTTCTTCCTGTGGGAATACAGTTACTTCAGTCTCGGCGACTGTTTATTTACCACTAGTTTTACTAGTTTTAGCAGTATCAGTCGCCTTTTTGCCCTTTCTTTGCATCTTTGGATGTTTACTCGTCCCATTCTAAGAAGATTATGAGAGAAAAGCACGACGTTTTGCACGTGAGTTTTGTTTTAGTGACATGAGTTCGTGTATGGTCGAATAGCAATCGGGAAGTGATCGTGTACGGTCGAGTAGCCGTCGGGTAGCAGTCTAGTACATCTGGGCCTGGTTTAATGAGAGCGACCATGGTCGAGTGAGTATGGTTGTACCAGCGAATAATCGTCGTGCGACGATAACCGGGTTAAATGGAAAGCGACGATCGTCAGTCGACCGCGCGTTGTTCGGCGTACTGTCGAGCGACCACAGTCCACCACGGACACCACGACTGCTCGTCGCTTGACGCTTTGTCGGCAATCAAAACCCGTGCAAAATGACTGACCACACCGTCGTGCGACAACAGTCACGGCAACTTGCTCCTTGAACGCGACGAGTGGTCAGTTGGCGGCCGACGAGCGTCGGTCGATCACACAGTCGCGCGACTACAGTCGGGTGTTGTAGTTTTTCATTAAGCCGGCCCCTGTACATCAAATCGAATAGAGGTCGAGTGGTTCGTGTTGCGATCTAAAATAACTCGGTTAGAGGTCGAGCGGATCGGGTACAGATCGTGTAAAAGATGTCAATGCGATCGCCACACGATTGCTTCACGATCAACTCGATCTTCTACTCGACTAATACACGACCACTTCCCGACCGCTTCTCGATCCATTTCCTACTCGACCGCTACTCGATATTTTTTAGCATGTCAAAAAATATCGGGATAGAAGCCCGACCAATGCCGACCTACCCGACCGCCCCCGACCACTCATGCCGACCGAACCAGACCAGTACCCGACCGCTTGGGCGGGCTTGATCGAGTTGATCTGATCGGCAGTGGGAACCCAGCTTAAGCCATATATCTCAATTTGCATATTACGTGCTGATATGCTAACATTTAATCGCACGTATAAGCTGATGACAATTATATCGAATGGGCAAAGATTTATAAATATTCGGCACGCCAAATACTAGTTAATTTTAACAGACGATTAAACAACGTTAGACAACGTTATAATATCGTTTATGAAAAGTTATCGTCTTGGTATTGCTATGTCTAAGTATAATACATAAATCCAATTCATTTCATTGAAAAAGTAAAGAGTAAAACTTTGCATAACAAAATTTGGTCCATTTCAGTCGTTGGTTGATTTAAAATATTTCAATGCGGTATTAGTGAATTTAATGGAAACGATTATTCACTAATAACTCATCATAAAAATTACAAATATATTTATACTTTGTTTCCATAAGAGAATACTTATCCGAATAACAATGCATAACTTATACTGAAAAACAGTTTAAATGCATTTTTCAAAACTATCACATGAAATATAATTTGAAATGAAATATAACCGTACTTCAATTTCACTCGATTTTCCACGAGCCTTACGCAGGGAGAGTAAACACTTCACTTTATTGCATTATAATTATTAGGCTAGGTACTCCTAGGGTGCAAGGGAAATGTGACACTTTCTGGAAACATTTATGTCTTTCTATACTTTCGGAAGTTAAAGGCGTGTGTTAACTAATCACCCTTCGCCCAGTGATGTGACTGATTGTGAGCATACATGTACCGCAGCCATGCCACAATCACAGACCACCTGATAATGCTAGATTAAAAAGTTATTTTATTGTCTTACTTCTGTATTGTATTTAAAACTGTATAAACCTAAGAGATATTTACAAATTTAAACCAATATTTACATACAACATAAAACGGCTTTGTAAAAAATAAAACATAATTATTTTTATTTTTTGGAAATCCTTCAAAGTCTGGAAACATTTAACTCGTGAATGCAGTGATCATCTTTAGACGGAAGGGTACACTACACTTGAAGATTGATAGTACAATCGTCTGAATATACCAGTAGCAGGTGTTAGCATACAGACACATCTGTAAATATTATGTGTTATTGAGTGTTCTGTCGATTGATATCACAAACAGTTGTGAATCATTTGCGTTTTTGTATTCTTCCTCGTCTACATTAACTAACGTACAGTTTATGTCCATGTCGATTCCAGTTATATATATAGTTATATCCCTTTGCAACGCAAAATTGAAGTCATCAATGTCATTTTTCGCACGTGTATTGCATTTGCACTGTTCCGTGCGGACAGAAAATCGTTCTACACTAAGTCTTTCTATACACGAAGTCAAATATCGCATTATCCTCGCAGTTCGTGATATAAATGAAAAAATAATATATTCGTTGTTATTTATATCAACCAATCTACGGTAGCGATATATTTCTGGAAGTAGCGGTTACTGACCAGATGCAGATTCAACTGACTGCACGTTTTAACAGTAAATGTGTTCCGTCTTTACGCCATTACATTCTGTACAATACCCATTCCGATATGTCTGGGTGGTAATTGAATCATTATAGACAACATTATAGGGTGCATTCGCACACATGTCGACCAGAAACCCATTTTATAACTCTGGACATCTTGATGGTGGTGGAGGCATAAGGTACAGAAGGTATTTAACCAGGTCATCAGGTCGTAAAAATGACAAAAATAGAGTTCATTACCAGGTATAGCTCGGACATACACGGGTTCTTTGCATTCATATGTTTCTGGCCAATATAAAAAGTCGTATTCCTCGCTACAAAACGCGCAGTAAATATTTTTATAAATCACTTGAAATTCTGTTCGGTCACGGACAGGAATTTTAAAAGTTAATATTTTCTGCAACATGGGCGTCGTGTTCACATAGTTTACTTATTTCCTGGTCAGCCCAAATCTCCGGACATTTTGCAACATATAAAACTCCATATGGGTATTTGTTTTTTATCCCGGCATTCCATTTACAAAAAAGTTCTGGTCGCGGAACAGGAGCAACGCTTTCAGCTGGAATGTTATAGATACTGTTTTTGCAACAATCGGATATCGCATGACACACAACGTCACAGTGTCAAATGTTGAACGGGAAAATAAGTTACAATGCACATTCTTGTTTTGATGAAGATCTTTTAGTCTTACCGGAAAGTTTTTTTAAGGACTTAGTCGAAAAGCTGTGACCTTATGGGGATAACACACAGGACAAGGACGATCACGTGCATCTGCACGTACTTAACTGACATAGCCGTTATCTGGGACCGGTTTAACGAAAAACTGAAAAAACCGAGTATAGTCGCGCGAATGTGAGGTCGACCGACGCTCGTCGGTCGCAAACTGACCACTCGTCGCGTTCAAGGAGCAAGTTGCCGCGACTGTGGTCGAACGACGGTGTGGTCAGGCGACTGCGATCGTGGTAGTCGCGATTTTTAGGAGTAAAAATGGGCCTCTTGTCTCGCTCAGCCGAAATGCGACCTTCGCGCCCGCTGCTCGGCCACGAACACCTTATCCTAACCGACATCGGATCAGACAAGATTACCCGCTGAACTTAAGCATCTCAGTAAGCGGAGGAAAAGAAACTAACGGGGATTCAGTAATGGCGGGACCCGATCGGGCGCATTCGAGCCGCCTCGTAGTCGGGTTGCTTAGGAATGCAGCCCTAAGCGGGTGGTATACTCCATCTAAGGCTAAATACTGGCACGAGTCCGATAGCGGACAAGTACCGTGAGGGAAAGTTGAAAAGAACTTTGAAGAGAGAGTTCAAGAGAACGTGAAACCGCATAGAGTCAAACTGGTGGATCCGCAGAGTCCGCGCGGGGAATTCAGCCCGGCAGGCGGGGCCGCGTGCTGGCCGAGATTCGTCTCGGACCTGCTAGCGCGCCGGAACTCGCAGGGTGCACTTTTCCCGGCTAGCGGAAGGCCACGACCGGTTCGGTGGCGGTCAGGAGCCCGCAGGGGAGGTAGCTGTGCGTGCCTTGCTCCGCGTGCAGAACGTACAGCCCTCCGAGGTGGACTCGCCGCCGGACCGAGGATGCCGCCGGGGCCACACGCCGCGGGCCTTCTGGGTGCGGTCAACTTTGGCCACGCTGCTCGCAGCGGCTCGAGACCGCGTGCCTTGTACGGGCTCGCGAACGTGGGCCGCCTAGGATCAGTGGCGAAACGGTCGGCAACCCACTAGGAGCGCGGGGTAATGATTGATAGGGACTGGCGGGGGCAGCCGTATTGCGGCGCTAGAGGTGAAATTCTTGGACGGTCGCAAGACAAACGACAGCGAAAGCATTTGCCAAGCATGTTTTCATTAATCAAGAACGAAAGTCAGAGGTTCGAAGACGATCAGATACCGTCTACTATCTTACCATAAACGATGCCATCTGTCGATCCGCGGTGGTTGATCAAATGACCCCGCGGGCAGACCCCCGGAAACCGAAGTTTCTGGGATCCGGGGGTAGTATAGTTGCAAAGCTGAAACTTAAAGGAATTGACGGAAGGGCGCTACCAGGAGTGGAGCCTGTTGCTTAATTTGACTCAACACAGGGAACCTCACCTGGCCCGGACACTGCGAGGATTGACAGATTGAGAGCTCTTTCTTGATTCGGTGGGTGGTGGTGCATGGCCGTTCTTAGTTTATGGAGCAATCTGTCTGGTTAATTCCGATAATGAAAGAGACTCTGGCCTTCTAAATAGCTCGGGCGTCCTCTGCTGCGCCCTCGAGCTTCTTAGAGGGACAAGTGGCGTTTAGCCACGCGAGAATGAGCAATAACAGTTCTGTGATGCCCTTAGACAGATAACGTGATTATCACGAGATGGCGACGCCCATGCCGAGGCAGGTAATTCACGCCGTTTTATACCCTTCATTACTTGTATAAAGTGTTAAATTCCCCTCACTTTCAACGCATATTAGCAAGAAAGTTACTGGCGTTTATTTCATAGTTATTTTCGCTCTATATCTCGACTTTACTCGCTGCGAAGTTTCTTAGCGGGATGACCTAATTAGGGCTCCACTAAGAAAATTTGCGGGGAGTAAAGTCGAGATATAAAGCGAATTTAAATACGAAATAAACTCTAATCACGTTTTTACTGATATGGCTGGAAAGTGGGCGTCATTTAAAAATAAAAGAAAGTAACAAAGGGTATAGAACGGCGATAAATAACTGTCTCGGCATGGACGTCGCCATCTTTACTATCACGTGATTACCCTCTCTGTTAAATGTTCGGGGCCGCACATGCGCTACACTGAATGGATCAGCGTGCGTCTTGCCTAGCCCGAAAGGGCCGGGAAATCCGCTGAATCCCATTCGTGCTAGGGATTGGGGCTTGCAATTGTTCTCCATGAACGAGGAATTCCCAGTAAGCGCGAGTGATCAGCTCGCGCTGATTACGCCCCTGCCCTTTGTACACACCGCCCGTCGCTACTACCGATCGCTCCAGCCAATGAGCTCTTCGGATTGGACCCTTGGGCCGGCTTCGCGGTCGGCTCTCGGTGCGCCGAGAAGATGCGCAAGTTGACCGGGATAAAGGTCGTAAAATTCGTAACAAGGTATCCGTAGGTGAACCTTCGGATGGATCATTGCCGAGCCTATCGCAGATAGCCGAAGCGCTTCGCGAATCTAAAAACCACTGGCCAGTCGCGCGCGGTCCCAGTCGTCAGGGAATTGCGCTGCGGCGAAGCCGACAAAGTCGAGCGTGCGGCCGAGGTACTGGCTACCGCCCGCACTAGCCCACGTTGATGGCGGCGGCGTGTCCGACAAGCTGGAAACGCCGGGGAGAAATGCGAACGGACGCGGAATCCGCCTAAGCGTCCGGACTGTGGGTACCTGGGGGCTCGCAACACCGAGGCCAGCGGGATCGCTCGCTCGGTTGTCCCGCGAGGTTCAAAGAGCGGCGAGGCAGAGTAGCTGCCGCCCCGATCTTTGTTCACGAAACACTCGGTTTCGACTAGTACCAGCACTAGTCACCCTAGAACGCAAGTCTTCGCTCGCCCTGCACGGCGTCGAAGCGCGGGCCTCCGGCTTCCCCACGGCCGCCGCGAGTCGACCCGTCAATGTGCAGACAAAAACAACTCTATGCGGTGGATCACTAGGCTCGTGCGTCGATGAAGAGCGTAGCCAGCTGCGTGAATTAATGTGAACCGCAGGACACATTGAACATCGACACCTGAAACGCAAATTGCGGCCCCGGCTAGATTCCGGGGCCTCATCTGTCCGAGGGTCGGCTAAACGTACTCATCCGCGTGCATTTTGCACGGCTTTTGAGTGCCGACAAAGAGTCAAGCGACGACCAGTCGTGGTGTGAGGGGTGGACTGCGGTCGCTCGACAGTATGTCGAACAACGCGCGGTCGACTGACGATCGTCGCTCTCCATTAAACATGGTTATCGTCGCACGACGATTATTCGCTGGTACAACCATAGTCGCCCGACCATGGTCGCTCTCATTAAACCGGAACAACAAGCATTTAAAATCTTGTTTTAAGGTTCATTAATCAAAATTGTGACCTTTATTTGTACAATCAGGATATCCGGATATAAGCCGAATTTCTTCTTATATATATATATATATATAATATATGATTGCCCACGTCCGATATAATTTATCTGATGAATAAACGTCATGTTTAAACATTCGTGATGTCACAATGTATCACATAAAAATGTAAGAATGACCGTTTGTGCAACTTTATATCAGCTTTGAATCTTAACAATATAAATGTAATTATATATATAATTACGAAAACCATTGCGAAACTTGTCAAGTAAAACGTACATACATTGTTCACGTTATAACAACGTCTACTTTATTCTGCAAAAACTTGAACCAAAAACGGACGTCATGTCAAAGATATTTCATCAAAAGCATACCGCAAATATTTCCTAAATTTGATAAGATGAAGTGAACATTTTCAATTATGCATATAATGCATATCATATCGTCCCTTATTAGCCTGTGCATACTGCACAGGCTAATCTGGGACGACACTTTACGCATATGCATTTAATCCCTTTTTTCACAGAGCGAGGCTCATTTATAACTAGATAAGGACTGGGCCACAGTCACATCATTATGCTAACGTCAGATTCGTCAGCAACATCGTTACAGAAAAGCAAAAAGAATTCAATCGAGCATTTATTTTGCCGAAGTCACACAAATATCGTGGGTTCTCTAAGTAAAAGCTTTGAGAATGATTCATCTTTCATTTTTATATATTTAAATATTATGATTGTATGTTTATGTAATAAGTTATGTAATAAGTTTATATTAAGTTTACATCAGTAAAATGCTTATGATTTATATAGAATCATAACCTTTTATGCACTTCCATTTAATATGTCGAGATTACACAAGCAATTGCTAAAATTAATATAATATGCATAAAAACAGAACGCATTCTCACCCAAACTCTGTCCAACTTTATATGCTTTATAAAAAAATGAAACTCTACAAAAAAAGGGCAGTATATAGATAACACTTTATTCAACATAGACAAACAATTAAGCCGCGTTTTCGAAAACTGGGCTTCTTGCATGTGCATAAAGTGCCATCCCAGATAAGCCTGTTAAGCCTAATGAATATATCGCACATCTTTGCGTTTTATGTTTGCTGGAAGTTCAAACGCTTACATTGATTCTATCGAATAATTGTTTTCAAATCTTTCATAAATGCTCAATCCTTAATAATGAGTACAGCGCACATCTGCGTGGCAGATGTTTGCCGGAAATGTTTTTATTTAATTATCCGAGTTCTGTGAAAACAGGGCTTAATGCATGTGAGTAAGTTCCAGTTTAATCAGAGTGCACAGGAAGGAAGTCTCTTCTAAACGAAATTTGTGAAAATTGTGTTCATGCGGAAAGTGTCGTCCCTGAGTAGCCTGTGCGGACTGTACAGGCTAAGCTTGTACGACACTTTATGCAAAAACAGTTAGCCCAACTTTCCAAGAATCAGTTTCAACAATAAGATTTTTTATTCACAAAACAAACATACCATACTTAAGTATTTATTTCATTGAACTAAAAAAAGAGCATATGTATTAAAATACATCAATGAAGTTATGGAGACTGCAATTTCAAAACTTCAGCAGTATACTTAATACAAAGTAATGCGATATGTATTTACATAAGGTTTCTAAAAAATACTTTCAGCGCAAACACGACGATTTCATTTTGGATTGATACCACTCGTCTGAATAATATTATATACGGACTTATTTGAGCTACTATTAAATGAAACATTACTAGTTGTCAATCAGTAATAAATTAAGTATACAACAGATATAATAGTACATATAATAATATTTTGCTCTGATTATCACACTTTTGTTACTCTTAACCCATTTATGCCTAGTGGACTCTCCCATTCTTCTAAATTGGATCAATTTATTTCTAAAATTAGGTATATCTAGTATATTTATTTCTATATTTAGAATATTTCTTACAGAAATTCTTTTGAGCATACAGCGCAGACCCTGATGAGACGCCGCATCATGCGGCGTCTCATCTGGGTGTACGCTGTTTGCCAAGGCCTTTTTTCTAGACGCTAGGCATAAATGGGTTAATCAAAGGGCAATAACTTCATAACAATTGATTGGAATGGATCGGATCATAGTTCTTGAAATCTAGCGCGCAATAGAACAATCAACGAAGAATTACAATTGATAAAGCAAATACTTCTAAAACATAATTGGAACGACCTGTTTATTTCCACCCAGTAATAAGTTTCATCAAAATCGGATTATACAGGTCTGAGATGTCGCTCGGAAATGAAAAGTTACACATTTATAATGAAATGGCAATATATCCTTCAAACAAAATAAAAATAGCGAAACGACTTGACAATCATCTTTAAGGATATTGCATATCAAGTTTCATACAATTCGGATCATTATTGCCTACGATCTCGCGTGGAAACAAAAGATGTGAAGTAAACACTAAAGGATGGACTGCAAGACGGACGGACATTATGTAGGAAGGATAAGATTATCGGGCGAATTCGTGTCACATTTTCTATAAATTGTGGACTTCCAAGCAAAATGACCTTCAATAAGTTTCAACATTCCTGAAAGTTTGCACCCTGATATTACATTGCCGGTGCGAAAAAACAGCTAAACGTACTTACCAACATTACACGCGATCTTCCAGGTACACAAATATTAGAAAGATACTGAGTCAATACAATGAACTTAACATCATGTCATATGAATACACTTCGCTCTACATTTAGTTTAAACGTGCACAACTTATGTGCCTACAAATACAATTTTTAAACGATCTCGAAACATCAAAACCACAAAAACAATACCCTCTATTCGCTGCCGATACATAATGAAACACACGTAACACGGTCGGACTACAAGTTTAGAACAAATACTGCAGTTACGAGATAAAACAAAGATTTGTTATTGTATAGCATTTCGTCCTGGCTAATTGTTAACATGCGATGTGGTTACTATCGTTGACCCTGCCTGAATCATCATGTCTTACCAGATTGGACGTGACCGCCGGGAGATCTTAAGAACGCTCACAGAGTGGGGACAACGTATCCACTACGCCACGGCGACTTCATCCTTTAACTTATGGTTGTCAAGTTCAAGACTCGCTGTTGACATTTTAATAACATAATGATGATATTCGAAAAGTATGTGTTTAAGGATTACACGCTTTTAATGGCATAAATTTGTATACAGATCCGCGTTGAAATCAACATTCTGCATGATATGAATACCGTTTGTCTATCACATTAACAGCATACTGGAATTAAAATAAAAAACTAAATATAATTCTATTTTTAAGACTTCAATTAATTTCATAAAAGCACTCAAGAAGTACTGTGAAAATAAGAGAAAAATACCATTTTTTTTACCCATGACAATTGGTATGCGATTTATATGATCCACTACACACACACAGGTTGAAGTAACGTACCCTGGATAGTATACATATATTTATTTTTTTATTTATTTTTTTTTAAATTTTTTTAGAAGCCCAATATATTAAAATAAATATATAAAATCATGTTTAACGAGAAAAAAATTGACAAAGAGCCATGAAAAAAAATCCCCACCCTCTGATGTTTAAATCATAACAAGGTCATTAACTAGACTTTATTATAGACCTGTCTTCGCGGGCCGCAAAAATGTCAAACATAGCTTTAATCCAAAGCATCCCTTGATCCTACTATGGGCAATTGGAGACCTTTCAAAAAAAGTTAACTTCAAAAAAATCTGTCCAGCCGTTAACTCACAGTCGGTCGAAAACCGAGCAATATTTCGAGTCCGTTTGTCAACCCGAATAAATCTTGTACAGACTTTCAAACAATATTTTTGAGTTTTCTCCCCTTAATCGATAGCTCGCGTCCTATTCATTTAAAACAACGAGGCGTGTCACATAACGACTCTCTCCTGAGTTTCCAACTACTCGCAAATTATTTCATAACGTTTCGCTTCTGAGTTCATAACGAACACTCGTCCATGATTTCATTACGACTCGCCTATTATTTCATAACGACTCGCTCCTGATTTCATAACGACTCGCCCCATAGAAGTTATGACCGGCTTCATATGTATAACGATTTTCTCCATTGCGATAGCAATATATTATGTGGTTTTTAATTCGATGGAATGCGTATTTGTAAACGAAAAATATGTTGTGTTGTGTTATTTCCTTCTATGAACATTAACGGGGTCGTTGAAAACTGTGTTATATGATCTGATTTTAGCCTTTAGTCTGGAGTTTGTTTTTGTATAAGCGGTTTTTTTAATCTAGTATAGCATTATTATCTAGAGCAATGTATGGCCTTTGATTTCACTCGAGTACGCAAACACGCTTTATAATGATAAACGCAAGTTTGTTCAGTAACGCGGTCCAATTTTCCATGTTATGCTCAGTATAAGCGCTCAGTCAAAGCCTTCGAATTATTTCGTTTGCATCATTTTGATAAGTTAGTTGACATCCCGGGGCTGCACAATACGTCAGCCATTAGGTTACACCATGTGCTTGACGGGTCTATATTTTTTTATTTGTTCAAAATTAGTATGATTACTTCAAACTTGCAAATAAAGTGTGAAGAAAAATTAAATAAGTGTCTAACCGTGCACATTTAACAAATATGTTATTTTCTGGTACACGTTTGAAGTACATTTATATATGCTTGATAGAAAGCTTCCTGATCATATAAGCAAGGCGTTGTTATGTCAGTCAATGTTTGGAGGTATATTTTAGACACAAAAACAAGAAAGCAGTTAACCCCCCGACTATTTAAAAAAGAAAAAATCAGCACATGTGCTAATGACGTTATTATTAACAAACGTCAAACACAATATGAATTCCCGCTTAAAACGAAGCGTCGACCCGATTATATCTCTTTTTTTTAAATATGGGCAGGCCTCGCCGTTCCATTATTCTTAGTTCTCACCTGCTTTATAAAACAACGATTGGGCAGTAACCTGCTATTCTACATATAGTTCACTTTTAAATTGTGAATGGTGTATGATACGAAATATGACATAAAACGATATAGATGAAGCAGCGATCCGATTCGTAACACATTTATATTTTGACCTAGATTTTTGCGATAATTATCTGAGGCGATATAGATCTACTAATAGACAATGGCACTGCGAAAAAAATCATATTTGAAGGAACAAATACATATAACAAAGTTTTAATGTATGTATTTTATACAGAAAACGTTGGAAATTCAGACATTTTCAGTAGAGAAAATCGTGTTCTTATTTACTTCTAGAAAAGAATAATACCTACAAACATTAAACGATCCAAACTTGAACCCCGCCTTGAAAAGGGCAATGCAAAGCATTGGGAGTTACACCGGTTTGAGGGCAAGCCAAATGTTCACACTTACTACATAATTTATCATAACCCACACGCGCGTCTCAAACTTCGCAATCAATTGTATTTTTAAATACAAAATTTGATTTTACATATTTCATAGAAGGCCAATGGCCCATGTGGACACATTTTAGTGCATGCAATTGATAATAACATTAATAATAATGTAAACATATTTCGAATAAGTACCTAATTTATGAGTAAGCGAGGTTGTTGAACATTATACATACTACATAGATAAATAATATTTATCAATCATTATCTGCAGCTAATATCACAGTGAGACGATTACAAGAACTAACACAAAACTACTGAAAATACAGTAGACGATGAGTAATACAAATACCATAGTGTATTGTATTTATTTGAAAGTAACAATTATAGAAAATGCAATAAATGAGATTCAAATGAACCGTGTAACATTTTAATACCAGAAGAAATTACGTGTTTATTTCGCAACATAACCATATGGTAGATGAAATGCGAAGTATACATCATAAAATAAAAAACACACATTATTTTTTTAAATTAATTTAAGCACTATATACCTAACATTTTGATAACTTTTTAAATATATGTACATTTCACTTAAATACAAAAACACAAACAGAAGCAATTTATAAATTTTAGCTAGTGAAAGAAGTCGATAACACTAAAAGATAGACGACATGCATTGAATATGTTGAATGGGTACATTTTTATCAAATGGATATACACGTGTTTGTTAGTCTTGCATACATAAACCACTTGATACGATACGGTTTCTCTCCTGCTGATATTGCTGAACTTTCACTGTGTGTATCTTTGTGTGTATCTTTGTTGATAAATGTAGATATAGTCAAGGTTTTTAATGCACCTAGCATGAATACACTTACCTGGGTTTGGCTGACATATATACTGAAAGATTGCATATTTTTAAAGATCAAATGAAATATCACGTATTTAAATTCGATAAAAACGTCTCATAAACACTCAAATTCTATTTGATTAACAATTGAAAACGCTATGTTTAAAAAAACTGTTATGATAAAAATCGGCCAATGCCCATGCACATTAAATGCATTCTGTAGTACTTAGTAAGTTGTATTAACTGTCCACAATCGTGTTGTGGTTTAATGTTTTTATATCAACACTAACATGCTTGCACATGCGATTCGTATAGCATCAGTTTCCTAATATAACCGATGTACTAGATTTACATCCCCAATTTCAGAAATTATCACGACGCGACGATTCCAAAAACGAGGCTCGCGATATGCAATTTTAACTGCACTGTTCTTTAAATAAGCATTTAATGTATTATATTATATAATTTATTTATTGATTTATTTAATTTAATTTGTACAAAAGTATCGCAAATAAAAAAGGCACTTTTGACTTGTGTTCTTTCAGTTAAACTAAGGGTCGACGTGTTTCTGTTAAATTTGTTAATGTTATTAGATCATAATCTAGTATGAACACATGACCAATATTTGACCAGATTGTGTAACTATAGCCGGATCGCAATGTGAAGATGACGCAAGGCAATTACGTTATCAACATGTTATAACACCAATTAGAGCAGTATTCTAGGCGTCACTTGTTCGACCATGATGACGCTGACGTGTTACTCGTTCAAAAACATTAAAGTATAATTTAAGTGACAACAAATATATTTTATTGATTTTGATAAGACAAAAAAATGAATTTCAAGCAACGTTTACACACACAAAGGCGACTCTATACATACAATTGACACTATTATTTTCGAGGAGGGGGGAGTTATGTCGTCACATTTTAAAAGAATGTTTTTCATTTCGATTTCGTTGAAATTTAACAAACAGTTTAACTTCACTAAGCATTATGATCTTCATATCAAATCAAATAAATCATTATACCAGTTGAATTAGGTAAAGAAAGAACGCGCTCGCAGACGGACTTTTATCATACCACTGCATTGATATTTGCCTGATATAGCGTTGCCTGATATATTTTTTATATCATGGTCAACAAGAAGTTCTTATATAAGTCATGTGTGGAGGATGGTCATATTACTCGGAATCAACTGTAAAGTAATCATTTTTAGTAAAATCGAATAAGATTCAACAAATCAAACAATTTGATACCAATATGTAATATATTTTAAACACAAAATGCAACACAAACAGCAAAAAACATTTTTACAAATATTAAGCGCGCGTGCCCATAACGTCATTATCAACACGTCTAACGACAAAAGTCATACTGTTTCTCGCTAAAACTGCTGCTTTTTAGCGATTTTTTTCATTATTTCTTTCAAATCAGGGACGTAGAGGTATGATAAACAGAAAAAACAGGTTACTGCCTGATCTTTTTGTAATATATCATGATAGGCACGAATAAAATAACGGCTCGGCAAGCCTCGCCGTTATATTATTCTAAGCCTTGCCTGATATATTACAAAAAGATTAGGCAGTAATTTGTTATTCTCTATATCTAAAAAGAATATCGTAAATCGGAAAAATTATGTGGTAACAGGAAGCTCGAAAGCAATGAAGTCAAGGCAAAGCAAAATCCTTAGAGCGTTATATCACGTATGGGGTTTAAGCTCTTAAGAATACTAGCGTATAACGAACCGCAGGTATTTATCATGATAAAGGTCATCTTAATAGATACTGCAGATGACCTTGAACACATTGGCTGGTGACACTAGCTAAAACTTGTTAACATTTACCTTGTCGGATATTAATCATGATAATATTCCACTCATTCAGATACAGCGGATGATTTTGAACACACATTTAGCTATATATGACATATTAACTCCTTTTATTTGTTATATCTTCCGTAAGGCCATTTAGGTCGCTGCCTACACGGTTTCAACTGAAATATAAAAAATAAAACAGAATAATAAAAAAATGCAATAACATAATAAATGGGATGGAGGATAGATCAGTGAGAAAATCATGTATGATAATAATAGACCATCTCTATGGCTTTTTCACACAAAACATATCCGTGTAAATTTGAGAAAATAAGGATGCAATGAACAGGCCACGAGGAGGGATTAGGTGGAAGATCGGATTACCTGACAAAAAAGATGAAGGGAAGTGGGGTGAGGAGGAGGTGAGATGGAATAATGAATCAATGGGAAGGACGTAATGCGAACATGAGGACGCAATAATTAAAAATTGAGAAGGAAGATAAAAGGAATGATATGAGCAGTTTGGCTACCCACAATAATGAACATGCTATTTTCTTTTATAGGAACCTCTTGTTTTTAGATTTAGTTATAGATATTATCAGGTCTACTGCCATTCTGGGCAAATAGATATACAAGTAGGAGGAAAATTGGGCGGCTTGCGCATTTCGATTTCAACCGTGATTTCAACCACAATTTCATTAAAAATTATGAATACTCCTCGACATTTAAGCGGCTGGCTCAATTTGGATTCAACAATACAATCAACCACAAGTCCCCAAGTAATTATAGTCACACTTTAGCCATAATTCACGAAAAATCATGAAAATGCAAAACTTGAATTAATGGTTTCAAATAAACCATACATTCATCAATAATTATGGTTGCATCTTAACCGTATTTCGCATAATGTGAATAGTATTTTTGTTGTTGTTAAAAACTGTTTTGTTTTTAATCCTCCAGTTTTTTATTTTAAAAAGGAATACGCATACTTTCCAAACCCTTATCTAGGTATGAAAATGACTTTTACAAGTCTATAAGGCTTTTATTGTCAACCCATGAATTGAACGACAAGGGATCACCGATCCACTTCTCTAGCGTCTTGTCTCCGCGTTTACGAATGACTTTTTCGATTCTCTATACTTTTTGACTCGTCTTTTGTAGTTCCTTTTCATAAAACGTTCCCGTGTCTTTCCTCACCATTATAATCAGTGATTTTATACGTTGCTGGATCTGAATATTAAACTTGTGACACTTGTGTAAATAAATAAAAGTCACAGAGAACATGTGTCGAAAAATGCGAAATAAGCCAGATAGTTAATTCTGAAATCGAAAATGTCTGTACAGTCGAATTCGCCAGTTTGTATATCATGAATGTACTTTGTAAATCTAAATTTAGTTTTACGGATCATTTTAATTTCCTGCAACGATATCTATTCATAGGACACGCGAACACTAACTCCGATCCTAATAAAAAGACGAATGCTTCGGTTATTGTAGAAAAATATGTACGTAATATCTTCGTCACAATCGGCTCGGGTCGCTAATTTGTCTTTGCTGCATTTTATGAAAATCGTCTTCAATGTGAAATTGTTCTTGCCTATTTTGTGTTATTGTAACATATTTTTATCAATAAATTACAATTTAACACAGTCCCATTTGAACAATTTTTCCTTCATTGTTCTGTTCCACAGCTTTACCACATAACTTGTTTCTTCGTTTTCTGTTGAATACAACTGGACTCCAAATCGCTTAACATTTGCATTGTTAAAATATTTTCCTTTTTCAATCTACAACTTGTCAGGTCGCCTTTTCAAACATATTTTGTTAAATGCTTGAGCAACCTCAACTCAAGCTTTACTCTTTTATGGAACAGTCCACCCATATTTTGAATCACATCTATAATTGTTAGAAAGTATTTTACACCACCATTTAACTAAGCAATAGCTTGCATGTCTACTAAATCAGCAGCCCATATTTTATCAATGCCATCAACGACGACTTTTCTTTTAAAACGTTTAACAACAGGTCCATGCAGTTCGTCTGCAAGCTGATCAGTCCATTTAAGGATGTTCGATCGTTTCCACTTTACGGTAATTGATTCACTATATCGTAAAATTAAAAACCTTTATATATTTTCACGGTTTCAAAATATTAGGTTGGAATAAACGAGTGTAAATTCTAGTTTTACTGTTTTGATAATGCGCCTTCAAATTTTCGGCATTTACATATTTTCGAGATTTACTGCATTGAAACCAAGCGTTCGATTGCTTGACGTCACTTCGTGATCGACATCGATGAAACGCTTGCTTGCGCTGTAGATGTTATTTTCTGTGCAAATGCAAGCGTCTATTGATAACGAAACGATAATTTGTCAACAATGAGAATCAGATACTTGGCTTAATAATTTTCATTTAAAATGTCTAATTTGGATATAATTCGGAATACAAAACGAAACTTAAAAGGTATTTAAAACAACAACGTTCAAAAGAACAATGTGGATTTCAATAGAAAGACTATTTCCACCGACAATCAGGATTTCCGGTATGACAACTGTTTTTTTGACGATTTTTCTATCGGTTCGTCGGTAAGCGTGACCACATGTGACAACAGCGATGCTAGTTGGATATAAAATTGGTAGACGTGTCGTTGAACTCGACACATTGACCGAATCGCTTTTAGCATGCAGTGCTTGTCAAGTGCCCATGAATTTACTTAACACTGTAGAAAACATGGATTTCAGACAGGCATGTGTTTTGGACATACAGTTTAGCAATTGTGGTGCAGTAAATAATGCGGCTACTGGACGGAAACATGGCAGAGTTTATGACATGATCACAAAGCTTGCATTTGGGTAAGACTTCTTTGTCTTTTTGGTACATTGGTGCATTATATCATGATTTATTGTCACAATTACTGATACTTTTGAATACATTCAGATAGTTATCTCTAAGTAATTCGCGTGTAGTCTACATGCATACATTTTTTATATTGTACTTGCTATATTTTTCCTTCATATTTTGTCTGATTTACTGCCAGTAAACACAATTACAGTAGAATGTGAATGGTTGTCCTTAGTTAAACATGTATATTTAAAAGTGAAATAAGTTTATTTTCTTCCTGCAGTCCTAGTTATTAATACCGGTAATAAATATGAAATTTTACAAGTTTACAAAACATTAATATTCTCAATTTGTCAAATACGTATTGGTTTTGAAAATAAAGGGCTTGCATTAATTATTATTTGTGTGTATGTAGATCACTAGGTCGTATAAAATGTTGTAACTTTTGTAAATTAGTGACATTATTTCATATTATTTTATTCCGCATAAGCATATTCTAGCATTGTGCATTGTCAACTGTTCTGTCATTTACTGCAATCTGTTTCAGGTAAATCAAAAACTGGGTGTTTCACCTGGGACTTTCACATCGAAACTGGCCCTTCTCCATGACCTTCAGCACAAAAAAAGAAAGGCTATAGCTGTTACTCGTGCAGCAAAACAGTGACGCATAAGACTTAAAACTCGAACGGTATTTTTAATTATGGGCATTTTATATTTAAAACACAGTATTCTTCATTTGTATGCCCCCAATTGGCGACATAGTTTTCGCACTGTGACTGTCCGTTGGTAGGTCAGTCCCTCACACTTTTCGTGCCTGCTCTCTAATTCAAGTAGTTTTCATCCAATCTTCACCAAACTGGGTTTCTTACAATTGTATGGATTATTTTTTTATATAGTTACAAAGTTGGAGTTTGGGGCATCCGTGTCGTGTGGACACATTTCTTGTTGTAGATTGTATCAATAGATCCATCAATTATATATGCAAAGTAGTAGTAACATTTAAAAGCATATGCTAATGTTTGTAAATTGATTATTGTAAAAGCATTAATGTGCTGTGTAATCATTTCTTTAAATAAAAATCAGAGATAACCCAAGAAGGTGCAAGCAAATTTTCCAATTTGAAATTCTGTTTTTCTGTTCAGGCATTCAAAGGACAGTGCAAGAAGTAAGAGCGGGACCAACATACAGTTCAAACATAGAGGACCAAGACGTTGAAGTTACAACTATCCCCCCACCTATACCCAAGCCTGGTCCAGCAGGGCTAGACACTACTGGGAAGGAATTTGTTTTCTTTGATTTGGAAACAAGAGGGTTAGGTAAAGTTTATTTTTAACATATTCCTTATTCACAGTGTTGCACATACAGAAGTTTATCTTGGTCCAATTCAGGTATTTAGGTACTCTAAATCTCCAAAGTTGAACTTCTATTAAAAAATATACATATTTACTTACATGTATAACATAATTCAACCTGCTACTGCTGAGTAACTCAATGTGTAAGAGATATCGTGTTAATTGTTGGTCAACCTAGCATATGATTGAATTGCAACAAGAGTTATGTTCAGACTAATTTCTCATTTTGCTTTCATATAATACATCATTCTTAATCTTTATTGATAAAATGATAGTAAATACCACTTAGATGATGCAATGTTACATTACCCACAACTGGCTTTAGTACATTATTGTGCATCATTTAAGAATTTAAACACTCTTCTCTTCGCTTCTTCAGATTTATGAATACATAAGATCATTAGATGCCAACAACTTACTTTGATATATCCATGAATGGAAGAAAAGAGCGTTTCAATTTTCATAATAACAGTTATTATGCCCCCCTTGGAAGAGAGAGTTAATATTGTTTTGCTGGATGTTTGTCTGTGGGTAGATCATTAAGTTTCCGATCAATAATTTGTCAACTTTTTCACTGATTGGCTTTTTACTCTCCATGTGCATAGGGATTGGACAGTATATAACCCCCATTTAAATTATGGTCACTTAGTCAAAGGTCACAATAAGTGTGAAAATTGTTTCCGATCAATAACCCTTCAACTGAAAATTCTCTTAAACCACAATGCATAGAGAATGAATGTGAAGGAACCTCTTCTACGATTGTTCACATTAAGCTTAAAAAAAAGTCCTGTCCTGGTGGGGGCAATGTTTTTCCCTTTTATATTTATTGTAAACACTTCAAATGTATTTTAAGAAGTTTACATTGTACTTGGGGGAGCGACCCAGGGCTCTGTGATTAACGGGGCTAAAATGGATTTTGTGCAATTTCTATTTAAAATTTTTGTTTTGTTTTTTCAGAGCACACTTCTCACATAATTCAGATAGCTGCAGTGCATTCAACTGGTCAATTTTCAACATATGTGATTCATGAGAAGAAGATTTCCTTGCGAGCGTCTGAAATAACTGGAGTGACAGTTGTTAGCGACTCTATGCTTGTCAAGAGACAAACAGTAACAGCTGTCCCCATCAAATCTGCATTGACAAGTTTTATAACATTCTTACAGAAATGTTCACCAATTATTTCAGTTGGGCATAATATAGAGTCTTTTGATTGTAAAGTGTTGCTCCGTGCTATCCATACTTGTTGAAAAATGTTTGAGTTTCAGCAAAATATTTGTGGATTTTTAGATACTTAAAAATGTTAAAGGAAATATTACCAAATATGAAATCATATAAGCGGGAACATTTAGTTAAAGACGTCATTGGTGAATTATACATGGCACATGGCGCTATACAGGATATTTTAGCTTTACAAAAGTGAGTGAACTCTGTTCCTCTTGACCAAAAATTGTTAACAAATATTCATTCAGCTTTTACCGAGCAGTGTTAACATACAATGTGTAACTAAATGTTGCTTCCAACATCAAATCTTTACAAACCATAATTGATACAAAAGTTATAAGTCAAGGTGTTGCAAGGAAAGTTGCAGGAAGTGGATTTCAACTTAAACATTTGAGTCCTGTATCAAAAAGAAACGGACTGAGTGGTTTGAGGAGCCCCCTGTCAGAGGTTACAAACGGACAAATCAGAGTAACAAAATCAGAGAAAATAATATGTACAATAGCGAGTTATTTGTTGCCTGGCATCTAACCAATTGTAATTTGCATCTTGTATATAGATAAGCTATGAAATCTAATAGCTGTTACATAATTGTTTTTCCTTCTCGATGACGAACATAGTTGTGATTCTTATGTCAGTTGTATTTCTCATGTTTCACCTAGGTTGTAAGATATTTTTGGCAGTGCATTAAACCAAAGGCCAGCGGGGCTTATGTTATGATTCTGTGTCCGTCGTGCGTGCGTGCCTGAACGTTTCCTTTAAACATCTTCTTCTCCTAAACTACTGGTCCAATTGTGATGAAATTTCTTAGGAATGTTCCTCTTTCAACATTGTTCAAATTATGCCCCTGGGGTCAAATTTGAACCTGCCGCGGGGTCACAAAATTGAACATATGCTTATATAGGGTCTATTTTGTGAAAACTTCACATATTTTTTCGTCCATAACCATTGGGCCTTGGGCTTCCAAATTTGGTATGTAGTGGCATCTTATAGTCCTCTACCAAGTTTGTTCAAATTATGCCCCTAGGGTCAAGTTTGACCCTGCCCTGAGGGTCACAAAATTGAACATATGCTTATATTAGGCATTTTTTGTGAAAACTTTAAAAATCTTCTTGTTCATATTAGTATGGCATAGGGCTACCAAATTTGGTATGTAGTGACATGTAATAGTTCTCTACCAAGTTTGTTCAAATTATGCCCCTTGGGTTAAATTTGAAACTGCCCCGGGGGTTACAAAACTGAACATTGTCCATATCTATTGGGCCTAGGGCTACCAAATTTGGTATGTAGTGACATCTTATAAACCTTTACCAAATTTGTTCAAATAATGCCTCTGGGGTCAACTTTGACCCTGCCGCGGGGGGTCACAAAATTTAATAAACGCTTATAAAGCGCCTATTTTGTGAAATCTTTAAAAATCTTGTCGAAAACCATTCTGACTATGGCTACCAAATTTGGTATGCAGGAACATCTTAAAGTCATCTACCAAGTTTGTTACTTTGGGTCAAATTTGACCCTGACCCGCGGGTCACAAAATTGAACATTATATACGCTTGTATCTTGCTTATTTTGTGAAAACTTTAAAAATATTCTTGTCCTTAACTCTACATCTAAGACTTAGGGCCACCACATTTTGTATGGAGTGAGATATAGTAGTCCTCTACAAAGTTTGCTCAAATTATGCCCCTGGAGTTAAATTTGACCCAGCCCAGGTGGTCACAAAATTGTACATGTGCTTAAATAGGGCCTATATTTAAGTATCTGCACATGCGGAGAATATTTGTTTCAGTCTTTTTTTCAGCAGTGGAGCGATACAGGGCCATCATGGCCTCTTGTCTTTAAATACACATCACACAGTTCTAAAAATAATTTTAAAATACCTAGTACATATGTTCAATTTACAACCAACAACATGGGTAACAGGTGGGTGGGGTAATTTAAGATGTTTATTTGAACATCAACATTGTTTTTTCAGTTGTTACATCTGAAATATGTTCATAACAATATACATTATAAATATTTCTACGTGTATCACATTTCAGTTGATAATTTAATTGTTATGGAGCAGTTATTATATAGATATGTTTTAATTACTATTACAATGTTAGTCATTGTATTTTTGAAATTAAGTCCATATTAAAATTTCTATAGCAAAAAAAAATCCACGGTGACCTATCAATTTCTTTACTTCATTTTAATGCTTAGCTAGTTTCCTTTAATTATTGAGAACTTCAAATGAATATGAATATTACATCAACATAAATATGTATCTGTATTGCATGTTCTCTATTTTGAACTGTGCAATAAAAAATTCAAAACAAACAAAAAACTAGTCATACTTATTTCTCATTATTTTTTACGATTTCCATAATTTTTGGTTTTAAAACTGTTCAATATGATAATACACATGTTACAGTTGCTAATCTAATGCAATCTCAATACTATTATGCCATTTTAAATGTATTACACAAAAACATTTTACCGTACCCCCAAATTTATGCCCCGCAAAAATGACCTTTTTTCAAACGCACATGGCATTTAAAAACCTTCGTTATCTCAAAATTATTCACGGTGACCTCTCTTTTTTATTTTATATTAATTTCAGATACAGATTCATTAATCACCATACAAAAAATTATAGCATTCCGGATATTTTGAAAATTTTCACAAAACGATCGAACATCCTTAAGTTCTAAAGCCACGACTTTTTCCCTTTATATCTAACCCAGTCTTTACCTTAGTAGATATTATTGGCTTAATTATACCGTGCTCATTTTTTTCACGAATAGTTGGGTCTTTAATCGCATACATTTGTTCAGGCATACTTGTATCAGCCACGTTTTTACTTACTGAATCTGAGAAGTGTTGGTAAGCTAAAGCATGATGTTAAAGTCTCTATAACGCTCAAAATCAACGAAAATTTCGTAAAGTATTTCGTAAAATAAAGTTAACACCTAAACAATCAGTGTTCCTTATAGCAACAGCTACAATTTCAACGCAAGATGTTGTATGATTACATAGATTTTTGTAGATACAAAATGCTCGTTTTTATTTATTTGTGTCACAATTAATTCCATTTTAATTTCCCGCGAATATATCTATTCATACGACACACGAAGACTAAAATGGTACCATGTAAGCATTCATGTGTCGTATGAATAGATATCGTTGCGGGAAATTAAAATTGAATTAAATATGCAAAACAATAATAAAAACGAGCATTTTTTATCTACAAACATCTATTGTTACAGACCGCATATGGCGTTGAAATTTCGGCAATTGCCATAAGGAACACTGATTTGTAATTGTTTAACTTTATTTTACGAAATATTGTACGAAATTTTCGTTGATTTTGAGTAGTAATGGGGCTTTAAGCAGCATTGTAAATTCGATCGACTGGATTACCCCAGTCTTTATAAGACCCAGTTCAATGTAATCGCACGTTTAAATAAATTCCAGGTCCTGCAAAGGTCATTCTGGAATATGCATTTAACTGGCAAATTTAGCCAACGGAAGTTTTTATTTACTAGTAATTGAATTAAACGATGAAACCAAGTTCCCCCTGTTTTAGTACGCATTATTACAAACTGTTTTAACACATCCACAAACGGAGCACTTTCCGTGAAGCATTATTTTATTGTGTTTTCTGACAACGTTTTGCAGATCAAATGTATCGGTTTTGCCTTTGAACTTTACACAATAACATTTTTTTTAAATATTTAAATGGAAGTTAAAGATCTTTTGTTGAATGATGTTATTTCAAAAAGATGCAACATTAGACTTTTACCGAGATCAATACGTGGTCTTATTATTGCTAAAAGCGGACGTGGAAATACTATACTATTGCTAAATCTTTTACTACGATCAGGCTGGTTAGACTTCAAAAACTTGTTTTTTTACAAGTCACTTTTTCAGTATAGAATTATTAAGAAAGCGCTTGAAGAAAAGCTACATAATTGTGAGATTATAAAATTGTTTGACGAACAAGACTACATGTATATAATAGAGCATGACGTTTCAACAGCTCTTTTAATTGACGAAATGGCTAAAAGTTTAGATACGTCAGCTGATATTGAATGTAATGTTTTTTAAAACGTTATGATATACCTGAGCTTCGAGACTTGAGCAGCTCTAAAAACATTTAATGATTTTTGACGACCTTCAAGCGGAAAAACAAAACAAATGCAAAACGTATTACATAAGAGGACATCACAGCAATTTTGACTGCTTCTATTTTGTACAAAACTTTGTTAAACTTCGAAGAAAAACTATACGTGAAAATACAAACTTTATTTGTTTGTTCTCACAAGGCATTAACCATATTAATCACATCTATAACGACCACGTTTCAACTTATATGTCGAAAGAAGAATTTAGAAATTTTTGTTTAGTACCGGGGGTCGTCGTCATGGATTTGTTGTTATAGATATTATGAGTAAAAAAGATAATGATAAGTATTGATCAGGATTTGACTTCTTTTACATACCTCACTTAAAAAATTCTATATAAAAATGGAAACACAAGTACTAGATCAAATATTAGATCAAATATTAGCGGAATTAAAGCAAATTATATTTAATACAGGTCCGAAAAATGATTTTAACATAATATTTAAAGGTAATAGCTCTAGAATGTGTACATCTTAAGGTCAAACAATTCAACTAGATGTTGAAAAAAAAAACGAAATGGCCTTAGTGAATATGGAGGCATTCTATTCATTCTAAATATAGACTCTTCAAACAATACTTTTCGCTATACTTTTGACAGTGGAGTGACTTTGGTTGATATAAATATTTTCGAAGGTGCATACGAAATTGATGATATAAACGATTACATAAAAAAAGAGTTATGAGGGATAATGGATATCTGTCTGAAACGAGTACGCTATAAAGCTAGAGCCGAAGAACAGCACACTCAAGTCAGTACTTAATATAGCACCAAATTATAAAATAGACTTGACACTTGTAACCTCCATCAGAACGGTATTGGGATTAAATGCAGAAATATACTCATCAGGATATAATGAGTCTTGTTTTTTGAAACACCCGTAGCATTAAAGCAAAATAAGAGACATAATAAAAAGAAAAAGACCGACAAAGCTATATCGAACCAGAAAAGCCTGACTGATTTCATGACAAGTAAAGAAACGGAAATGCCAGCAGATCAATCGCAATCATCGATCGAAAAGCGCTTAAAAGAGATCAGCTCAAAATTGTCAAATGTACTAACAAAAGATGACAGCTTAATCATAAAAAATATCATAAGGGAAACGCTCGAAGAACTTAAAGAGAAACTTCTGGGCTCAGTGATGAAACGAATCGAAATAATCGAAGGAAATATGTTCGAACAAGCAAAAGAGGTCGAGTCGCTAAAACAACAAATCGAGGAAAAAAATCTGGAAATCGACTTGTTAAAACAAAAAGAACAATCCTCAGAGAAAGCGCATGGGGCCAGTCTTAACGACCTGGAACAGTACGGTCGACGAAACAGCGTCCAAATTACTGGCCTTCTGAATGACAACGAAAACCAAACTTCAAATGCCGTTGCTGAACAATCGGCTAATCTGATAAATCAAAAATTGGGAATACGTATATAATATAGAGATATTGATGTGGCACATAGGCTCGGCAAATACATTCACAATAAAAACAGACCAGTAATTGTTAAATTTGTGAGACGCCAGACAAAAATAGACATCATGAAAAGAGCGAAATTACTTAAGGGAACAGGGATTTTCATCAATGAAGATCTTACCAAAAAAAATGCCGAAGTTCTTGCGTCGCTACGCCTGAAAGAGCCTACGCTTATAGACAGAGCATGGTCCTACGAAGGGAAGTTGTTTGCTAGATACAGAGGCAGTGACCGACCTGAGCAAATAAAATCTAACCAATATCAGACTTGGCTTAGTAAGCCGTGGCCAGGAAAGGACAACACCTCGTACGCCAGGAAGGTGTCATCAAGCGACAGAAACCACCCGTCATCTACACAGAAGTAACAGCGATGGTGCTCAAATAAGACTGAGATATAAATCTACATCTCATTAAAAATCGACAAAAATACATATATGTTTATTTATACATAACCTATTGTGATAAACTTAGGTATAATAACAACACAAAATTGTATACATAACCTATCGTAGTAAACTTAGGTAAAAGAGCACAACACTTTATACATAACTTATTAAAATAAACTTAGGTAAAAGACACAAAATAGTAACATTAATCAACAAACAATATTTATTAAAAAATATATACAAATATGCCTTGGTAACATACTTTCGGACCAAAACGTCAAGTAAAGTTGCATATTGATTTTGTATAGAAAGCAACTGTACAATATATTTAATTTCATCGATTATCACTGTGTTTCTCATAGTTTTTGTTTTTTTCAGAAGCAGATTTTTTTAATTAAAAGAACTGCGTTCTTATTAATTTTCAAATGCATATCACTTAACACTGTGTTTTCTCATAGTTTATTATTTTCAGAAGCAGATGTTTTTATTAAAACAACTGCGTTCTTATTAATTTACAAATGCATATAACAGTATATGGGTTTACTGTATTTTGTGTGCATTTCTCCCCGGTAGATCTGCACCTTCTTTGATTATATGTGTTTATATAGCTCATAGACAACTATCCAGACACCTACTCATGTTAAATAACATAACTTGCACGTTCAAATTAATCAAGTTAAGAGTAAAACAACCATTCTGTGTTGAGGATAATTATTTTGTCAATTTAGCTGTACATATTTACGTATTTCCTGTGTTGAGGATTATCTTTTTGTACATTTTAGCTGTTCATGTTTACTTATTTTTTATCCTAGACATATAACACCTGCATTGTTATAATTACGCACCTAAGAACATTGATCTATATTTATATATGAAGCGTATGGTGCTAAGAATATATGTATTACAAAAATACAAAAAATATATACTACACATACAAGTATGTGTAGTCAGTATATTGTATTTGCTATACAATTTCACTTCACGTATGTTGTCAATTAACATCTTTCTAAACCGGGCAACAGATTTTTGTAATCCTTTCGTTAATAAAAATTAAAATATTTCCCACGCTCACACACGCACACACGCATGTACACAACCAGCACACACACATGCACAAATACGCGCGCGCTCGCGCATGCACACACACACACGTGCACACACGCATACGAGCACACACAATCCCGCACGCGAGCTCGCGCACACGTACGAACGCGCGCTCGCACACACACAAACCATACACAAACAAGCACACATACACACACGCGCGCATGAACACACGCACACGGACACACATTCACACACACGCGCATACACACACATACTAGAACCCGCGCGCACACTCCTTGACACGTACAAGCACAACACACGCGCATTACACACGCGCGGAACACGCGCGCACACACCCGCACGCACAAACACAAACACACACGCTCCGAATCACCCCCACACACAATTGTTATTGTCATACTATTATTATTATAAGTTACCATACAATCTACGGTGTTATATATATACACAATTTTTATTGTCATATTATTATTATTATAAGTTACCATACAATCTACGGTGTTATATATATATACGGTTTGTTTTCTCAATCATTTGAATTAGTTTGTGTATTTCCATTATACTGAAGTGCGCTTTTTTATGCCTCTCATGAACTGTGATTTAAAGATATCTATATATATTTACATATGTAAGGCATATATTGTATATGCTCTACAAACCCACTTCACTTATGATGTCAATTAACCTCTTTCCAAACAAGGCAACATATTTTTGTAATCTTTTTTGTTAATACAATCTTAAATATTTATAGAGAGTAAGACGCTCATAAATTTTGTAACATTAGTATAAACACATCTGGTGGTAATTCTAGTTCATTTTTTTCGGAACTAGATTAACTGTAGGCCAGATACAGTCAAACCGAGAATACAAGAGTAGCATTCCAGAGGTACAAAATGCTTAAAAACTTTTCCTTATCAAACAAAAACGTGTGAATGTCCGTCACTCGATCTAATTAGTTTTTCGTTTTCGTACATTGTTAGATCGACAATGCGACGGACATAAGAATGTACTCATGTGTATGTCTCTTGATCTCAACACATTTCGTGTTATTTTTAAATGTGCTTAACGTCTCCTAGATAACATATTACTAAAACGTGTACTGATTGCATTACTTGTGTTCAACAATAAATGAGGATATACAGATATATTCAAAAGATGATTTCTAATACAATAATTGCATAGATTCTTTTTAATTATCGTGAACCTCTCAACAAATAATAACACAACAAATGTTTGTATCAAGATAAAAAAATGTCATTGCAATAGTCTTGCTATAGTCGTTATTGTACAATAAGCTTATTAATTATTACAACGTGTCTAACGAGATACAGGTACTCACAGTGGAAAATAATAATACAGCGAGAAGTTTGAAACACACGCATGTATACACACATACACTCACACGTATACAAACACACAAAACACACGCGCGCACTCGACCGCAGACACACGCGCACACATGCATACGTACACTCACACACATACGCACTCGCGCACACACCCGCACACCCGCGTTTTTTTTACACAACTAGCACACACACACATACGCGCGCGCTCGCTCGCGCGTACACACAAGTGCGCACACACGCATACAAACACACAAAACACACGCGCGCACTCAACCGCAGACACATGCGCATCCGCACACCCGCACAAACGCGTCTTCTTCTTTTTCTTTTTACACAACCAACACACGCTCACATACACATACGCGCGCGCTCTCGCGCGCACACACGCATGCGTGCACGCACACACGCACTCGCGCACACACCCGCACAACCGCGTTTTTTTACACAACTAATACACACACACACAAACACATACGCGCGCGCTCGCTCGCTCGCGCGCACACACACAAGTACGCACACACACGCATACGTGCACACACACGCGCGCTCGTGCACACACACGCACACTGGCTCACGCACCCACAACTGTACACAAACAAGCACACGCGCGCACACACATTCACACACGCGCGCATACACACACACACACACACAAACCCGTGGGCACACTCATTTACACGTGCATGCACAACACACGCGCATAAAACGCGCGCGCAACACGCGCGCACACACCGCACACACAAACACACACGCACCGAACCACCCTCCACACACGATCAAGTAGTTCTTATTATTATATTATTATTATTATTATAAGTTACCATACAATCTAACGTGTTATATGTGTACTTTTTGCTTCTCAGATCACTATTCGTCAATAAGTTTGTGTATTTTCCAATGAACGGAAATACGCTTTTTTGTGTCTCTATTTGGGACTTGTCGTTTTATTGTTGTTGTTTTTTCTCATTATTGTTATTTTTTTTCATTTCTTCTTTTTCTATGGAATATTCATCTGTTTGTATCCATATTTTTTGTTTTCTATTTTTGTTTGCATATGTAGACATCTTATGTCTTATATTAGAATCTAACTGGACATGTTTTAAACTAGAAACTTACTGGACAAACACACACAAATTATCATTTATATCACCCACCACTTTTTCAAATGATTAACTTATGTACTCTCAATGTAAAAGGGCTAAACAATAAAGACAAACGCATAAAAATTTTCAAATGGTTAGACGAAAAAAAATATAGTATATGCCTATTACAGGAAAGTCACTTAACACATACTCTAGCACAAACCTTAAAAGATGAATGGGACGGAGACATCTATCTTAGTGGACAACATACTAATAAACAAGACATTGCCTTTCTGATAAAAAATAATATAGGGATCACAGTCGATAACTTTAATGAAATAATAATTGGCAGACAAGCAAGTATAGATATCAAAATACACGAAACACAATTAACATTAATCAACATTTACGGCCCTAACATAGATGATCCGACTTTTTACGAAACATTACAATCCTTTATAATTAATAATCAAGATAAAAACATTATAGTCGGTGGTGATTTCAATACTGTTCTTAACCCATTATTAGATAAAAGAAAGGGAAACCTTTATACTCATCCTAAAAATAGATACATTTTAAATAACATACTTGAAAACTACAATATGATAGACATATGGCGCACAGTTAATCCCAACGAAAGCAAATACACCTGGCACTCAAACACAAAACCAACAATATTTTGTAGATTAGACTATTTGTTAATATCAGAGTCACTTTGCAACATTATTGAAACATGTAACATAAAACCAGGATTTATGACTGACCACTCTCTAGTTGAACTTAAACTGCACAAAATACAACCTGATAGAGGCCCAGGATACTTTAAAATTAACAACAGCATCTTATTGGATACACAATATCTAACACAAATAAAACAGGAAATATTAAATACAGTTCAAAATAATATAGATGCAAACCCAAACACCTTATGGGAAGTAATTAAAGGAAATATACGTAACACAACAATTAGATACACATCATTTAAACAAAACGAAACACACTAACTTGAAACTGAAACCATCAAAACACTTGAAAAACAATTGCATCAAACAAACACAAATGATACCACCGACATTGAAAATGAAATAACATTAAAAAAACAAATATTAGATGGAATCTATCATTCACATCTCAATGGAATAATACTAAGAGCGCGTGCACAGCATGTTGAACACAATGAAAAAAATACAAAATACTTAGCAAACATTGAAAAACGTAGAAGTGAACAAAAAACTGTACACAAATTAGTAGTCAATGGCAAAGATATAACAAACATAACTCAAATACTAGAAGAACAACGTTTATTTTTCGAAACCCTTTATAAACGAAAAAATGTTGAAAATAACACCCTTTTTAAAAATACACATCACGCTTTAAACAAAGAAGAAAAAGAACTGTGCGACGGATTGCTTAATGAATATGAATGTGGATTAGCCCTAAAAGAAATGCAAAATAACAAAAGCCCAGGATCTGATGGCATCACAATCGAATTTTATAAAATATTCTGGAATGATATAAAAACACATCTAATTAATTCACTTAACTATTTATTTACCAACGAAAACTTAACTACGCTACAAAAACAAGGTATTATATCACTTATTCCAAAACCTGGAAAAAACTTAGAATCCTTATCAAACTGGCGCCCGATTAGTTTACTAAACAATGATTATAAAATTGCAACTAAAAGTATAGCAAACATAATAAAAAAAATATTACCATCAATCATTTCAAAATCTCAATCTGGTTTCATAAAAGGACGTTACATTGGTGAAAACGTCCGTCTTATCCAAGAATGCATAAACTATTTCAACAATTCAAACAATCCTGGTCTAATATTCTTTGCAGACTTTGAAAAGGCATTCGATTCGCTTGATCATTCATGTATGTTCTCTTGCTTAGAAAATATGAACTTTGATGAAAGTCTCATTCAATGGGTCAAACTATTCTATACCGATATTAACAGTATAATCATTAACAATGGCTTCTTTTCAAACAGTTTTAACATCGAACGAGGGGTTCGACAAGGATGTCCACTCTCATCATCGCTATTTATTATTTGCATCGAGTATCTATCACATCACATCCAATCAAATAAACACATAAAAGGCATATCACTTGAACCTGACGAAATATCAAACAGTCCCTATTTGCTGACGATGCAACTTATTTTTTAAACGACAATTACGATTCTTTCCATAACCTTATAGAGTCACTAACCCTTTACGGAATGACATCGGGTCTTAAACTAAACAAAAGTAAATGTACTGTGCTACGAGTAGGTAAATTAAAACAAAGTAATGTACTCTATAAAAAAGAAATTAAATTTAATTGGACATCCGATGAAGCCACAACGTTAGGAATTACTTTCACAAATAATGAAAAGGATACAGTTCTTAAAAACATACTACCTAAATTACAGAATTTTAAAAACTGCTTAAAATCATGGCATCACCGTAAACTTACACTAATCGGAAAAAACACAGTATTGAAAACGTTTGCACTTCCTAAATTAATTTATGTATTAACAGTTCTCCCAAATCAACCAAATGATGTTATTAACGATATAAAATCAGCAATATTTAATTTCATATGGGACGGTAAGCCAGATAAAATAAAACGAACTCAGTTAATGCAATCTGTAGAAAATGGAGGTATCCAATTAACGAAAATTGACTCATTCTTGAATTCAATCAAATGCAGCTGGGTTAAAAGATACCTAGATAATACCAATACGAGTAAATGGAAATTATTCTACCGGAAAATCCTAAAAAAATATGGTGATTCCTTACTCTTTGAATGTAACATCAACAATACTATCTTACATGAAATTGCAAACGAAAACATATTTTTGTCTGATGTTCTATTAGCATGGAGTGATGTCACTCATAACCTAGAAACCCAAACCAGCAGTAAAACTATTTTATGGAACAATAAAGACATAACTTCAAACAATAAGACGTTTTTCTATAAAGATTGGTTTGAACGAAGCATTAAATATGTCGACCAATTATATGACTACAGAATTAAGGATTTCTACTCCTTTGATGATATAGGCTACATATACGGAATACCTTCAAATAATTTTCTGAAGTACTACACACTAATCAAAAGCATACCCATACATATTAAATCTGAAATCAATACAAATAATACACCATGTACTTAAACAACATTCGTAGAAAACAAACTTGGAAGAAAAAACAAACCGAATAAAATATTTTACACACTACAAATTAAAAACCCTACAGAAAACTCCAAAACCCAAAATAAATGGCAAGTCCTTTTCGGAGAACATGAACCTAATTGGAAACACATATTTACCATGCCATATAAAGCAACTATTGAAAGCACACTGAGAAATTTTCAATATAAATACATCCATAGAATTATAGCTACAAATAAATATCTCTTTAAATGCAAATTATCTAACTCAAATCTGTGTGACTTCTGCGGTGAAAACATCGAAACTATAGAACATCTTTTTTGGGAGTGCAAACACATCCAGCCTATTTGGAATCAATTAGTATCTTTTCTTGAACAACAGCAACTAAACGTTAAACTATCTTTCTTAAATGTAAGTTTCGGAATTTACTCATTGAAATTAATAGACTGTAATAATATTGTGAATTTTATTCTTATATTGATGAAATATTTTATCTTTAACATGAAGTACAAAAAACAAGTACCAAATTTTAATTGTTTTGTCCATAGTCTTAAACTAAAAATCCAGATTGAGAAAAAAATAGCCATCAGTAATGACACACTACACATCTTTGAACAAAAATGGAATCGGATTAAATTCTCATAATGTTTGTCCGATTATATACATTTCACTCTAATGTTAGTTTATCTTCTAAAATATTTTTGTATATTTTTTTCAATCTTATAAGATCGTTGTGAATATACAAAAAAAACACAAGTCCAGTATGCTTTCTTCCGACTTTATACAACTCATCATTTTTTCCTTACTATTCTTCTGTTGTTCTTTTCTTTTCTTCTTAGAAAAAATATATATTAGCATATCTTGTATAACATGTCTGAACTTTATTGCTTTGTACAATCACTATGTTGTATGATCATATACATGTATACATTGTATGTATTATATTGAATAAAAAAAAAGAAAAGGATATAATGAGTCAGAAAATATTGAAAATATATTAAGTATTATTAGCTTGAGAGTAACTAACGATATTATTAACTCATAATATGTTAAAAATTTGACTGAAATCTGTATATATAGTTTTTTTCCCATCGGACGGACCCGGGTATACAATTATGGAAACATCAGTTAACTGGCTTTATTTGCCTTTTAATGTATCTACAATTTCGTCAATTGAGACAAAACGCACTGACCAAAACGGGAAACATGTAAACTTGCGTGGTGAAGATCTTTCGATAAGATTTCATATAAGAGAAAAGTAAAAATAGTTGTTTAAATCATATATAAACACTAATATATGAAATTTCATCAAGTTGGGATTTATAAGAAATTTACTCGAAATAAATCTTGCCCTTAAATATTTTAAGATTGGACAGATAAGAACAAAAGGATATTCTGTTTCAACTTGTTTTGAATTAAATTCTTTCATGTATTGGAATATTGGAACACCGGCCCCGTTCTATTTCAATATAAAGAAGTGAAACTCCAGCTGCTGGAGCAGTATTGAATTTTCATTAAAAACAATTAGTTGGTCCTTTATTTAAGGCAAGTGACCGATTGCCCAAACAGTACAAAACAGCACAATACAGCACAATACAAACCAACATAAACACAAAATATGAATAAAGCTGGGGTCACCGCCTTGGAACGGTCAATGCAAAGCATGCTCATGGTAACCTGATCTAAATTGCGAAAAACAATGCCTCTATTTTTCGTATACATAGAATGTCAAGGTACCTTGCAGTAAGGTTGCAATAACAAGAGCTGTGTTCGTGAAACACAATGCCCCCTACTGCGTCGCTTTGAAGCCATATATATGACCTTTGACCTTGAAATATGACCTTGACCACTCAAAATGTGCAGCTCCATGAGATACGCATGCATGCCAAATATGGAGTTTCTATCTTCAATATTGTAAAAATTGACCTTTACCTTGACCTTGAAGGATGACCTTAACCTTTCACCACTCAAAATGTGCAGCTCCATGAGATACGCATGAATGCCAAATATCGAGTTGCTATCTTCAATATTGCAAAAATTGACCTTTAACCTTGACCTTGAAGGATGACCTTGACCTTTTACCACTAAAAATGTGCAGCTCCATTAGAGTCGCATGCATGCCAAATATCGAGTTGCTATCTTCAATATTGCAAAATTTGACCTTTGACCTTGACCTTTGACCTTGAAGGATGATCTTGACCTTTCACCACTCAAAATGTTCCGCTCCATGCTATATGCATTAATGCCAAATATCGAGTTGCTCTCTTCAATATTGCAAATTTTGACCTTTGACCTTGACCTTGAAGGATGACCTTGACCTTTCACCTTTCAAAATGTGCAGCTCCATGAGATACACATGCATCTCAAATATCAAGTTGCTATCTTAAATATTGCAAAATTTAACCTTTGACCTTGAAGGATGACCTTGACTTTTCACCACTCAAAATGTGCAGCTCCATGAGGTACACATGCCTGGCCAATATTAAGTTGCTATCTTCAATATTGCAAAAGTTATGGGCAATGTTAATGTTTTCGGACGGACGGACGGACGGTCTGACGGACGGACAGACTGACTGACGAACAGACAAACGTACAGTTCAAAAACTATACGCCAACCTTTGGGGCATAAAAAAGTTATGACGAATGCTAAAGTTTTCGGACGGACGGACAGATGCCATATATTTGACATTTGACCTTGAAGGATTACCTTGACCTTTCACCTTTCAAAATGTGCAGCTCCATGAGATACACATGTATGCCAAATATCAAGTTGCTATCTTCAATATTGAAAAAGTGATGGCAAATGTTAAAGTTCTCGGACGGAGGGACAGACGCCATATATTTGACATTTGACCTTGAAGGATGACCTTGACCTTTACCTTGCACCACTCAAAATGTGCAGCTCCATTTGATACACATGCATGCCAAATAACAAGTTGCTATCTTCAATATTAAATAATTATCTCCCTTTAAAGCTTATTACTTCCCTTGGATTTGTATTTTCGACCTTAGACCTTGAAAGATGACCTTGACCTTGCCTTTTACCACGATGTATTTGTCAGAAATACAATGCCCCCTACTGCGCCGCTTTGATTTATTTAAAAAAATATATAATTTGGCAGGTCAAATAATTATCTCCTATTTAAGCGTGTCACTTTCCTTGGTTTTGTATTTTGCACCCTAGACCTTGAAGGATGATCTTGACCTTGAAATTTTACGACTCAAAATGTGCAACTCCATGAGATACACATGCATGCCAAATATCAAGTTGCTATGTTCAATATTACAAAAGTTATGGCCAATGATAAAGTTTTCGGACGGACGCACAGACTGACAGACAGACTGACGGACAGTTCAACTGCTATACACTATGATAGTAATTAATATTTGATTCACCAATTATACATTGTTAACAAATGATATAAAATGAAGAAATAATTATGTAGTTTTTACCAAAATGATTGATATCAAATTGCTTTTAAGCTCTAGTCTTTTATCTGATCTGTGATATTTTGCATGTGTATTTCATGATATGTAGCCATTTTTAACTATGTTGTGTACCATGCTAAATGTATTTTATATACTGGAATAAATCAATCTATCTACCTTCCATGACTGTACGATGACTTTATATGTTTATACAAACTCAATTTTGGTGAATTGTTAATAGTTTTTCTCCATGATTTGAGGGATTGGTCTCTGAGACCCATGATTAATTCGTTTAAGAAAGTGCTTAAATGTGGTACATAACCGTAGTTCTAAACGTATCCGAACCCGTGTTCATGCAAGAAACGTTTAATTTCCATTGCCAAATTAACAGTTAGATGGTCCTTAGTATCAATCAAATAATTGTAACATTTTCGTACATATTTAAAATCAGGCATTTGAAGTATTTTGAGCCAGAATTTAAACACATTATCTGCGCATTAATAAATAACGGGTTACGACAACAGTTACCAAGTTCGACAGAATTTGTTGTTGTTATTATTATTATTTCATTTTTACATGCATTTACTTTTCAAACATGAGTTTGTATTTGTTTTATGCAATCTCTGATTTTAAAACCCCACAATTCACAGCCGTAAAGTAAAATTGGCACGATTTATGAGTCAAACATTTTAAAGAAAATAGAATTTCGCAGTTGACCAAAATTGGACATTATGCAGCCATGTGCGTGAGCGATAAGGACGAAGTAACGATACTTGAACATAATTGAATGTCTGTTCCACGGACAACAAGTTACCGTTAATTAACAGTCTCTTATTGCAAAAGGACGTTAAGATGCAATTTTATAATTTAAAAAAATATATATAGTTAATCGAAAGACGTTCATAAAAAGGCGAACACATCTCATTCAACGTAAAACGTACGACGTCTAAAGTCCCGTCTAAAATCCCGTCCGAGTTACCGTCTAAAATTACGTAGAAAATTGCGTCTAAAATCACGTCAAAAATCACGTCTGAAATCATGTCTATATCACGTTACAATCAATTCTAAAATCACGTCTAATTGTGTTTAAAACATCGGCTTTCAAACCATGTATGTTCTGTATTAAAACAAATGCCGTTTTTAAAGATAACAAAACCGACAAAAAAGACTTCATTTTGAATGAGTTTCTTATGTTAAAAAATAAAATTTGCAAAGACTCTTTATCGGAAAAACTTGGGACGTTGAACTACACAGAGAACTAACAAAACTTTACAAACCTATCACCGATTCGCAAAGAGAGTTCACTGAAGCAACGTCAAGTGCAATACAAACACTGCCAGCAGCATTAGCAGCTAGCGCTCATGCACATTCAATTTCATTCCCTAAATACCCAAGCATAAAAGCAGAAGAGGATAAAGGACCAAAAGAAACATTAATAGAACTAGTTTAAATAGCAACTGAGTTCTTGAGATCGAAGCCGTGCAAAACACTTACCGATAAAACATTGGGACAGTATGATAAAGGTGGTGCTTTTTATATTGGTGATTCAGAGGTTACACTATCGGGGAATGATATTATTGTTGGAAAAACAAAATATGATGGAACCCCCGGAAATATCGTGATTCAAATGTATATACTTCACAAGCCATTGACTCGTACAAAACAATTTAATGAAGCACCAATGCAATTGTTAATCCTAAAACTTAAAAGGTTAAATCTAGTTCTGGACAAAAGTACAAAAACATCATTAAACCAATATATGAAGGAAAAATTAAAACCTAAAAAGGCAACAAAACTACCTTCATTATTCAAGAAGAAAGGAGAAGGAATAGCGTTAATGCCTTCTGATTCTCCTTTCATTACGAGTTGCAAGTTATATAGCAGGTTATACTGGAGTAAGAAATGAAATCATAGACATAGCATATGAACTGTTGAGACAAGGGGCTATAGACAAAGAATCGTATAAAAACGTAATAGTGCTTATTTAAAAATGAGTGTTACTACAAAAAGAAAGTATATAAAAACACATAATGACGATGCAATCTTTAGAGCAAATGCAGCATTAGCGGGTACAGTAAGCATTGAAAAAGTGTCATGGTAACTATATGCCTTAGATTACAGCTTCATTGACGGAAGAATGGAAGCTTCTGAAATGAATTGGAGCAAATGAAACCGTACTCGTCGCTTTCAGATATAGACATTGCGAAAGAATAACAGTTCCTCAATAAACAACGTCGTTCAACGTGAGACAAGGTACTAGTTCACCAACTGAAACACCGCGATACATTTGGTAGGATTTCAAACTAATCGTAAAATTAATCAAGAAAAAAATTCATCGATATTCGATCACTGTGATCTCAATAAGATGTATGTTATGGTTAAAGATGTACGATATCATGATCTTGATTATAGCTTATCATTTCCACAACACAAGTTCTCACTAGCTTACTATGAAGCAGCTAGATTCAGCGAACAGTTTTATTGAATGGGTGGCATCCGTATTCTCGCGGTATCCCTATTTCCAAGGTATTTCGATTGCGCCCCCCTAATTGATGTTTACCTGTCAGATTAAGGGACCCAATTTCATTCGCAGTCAGAAATCAGTATTTTTAATGATCATGAGCAATATTTTGGTAAGTTTTAATTGTTATCCATGAGAAATACGATCTTTTCCACCAAATTTAACAATATTCCTATCCGATTGTTCAGTATTATTACATCATCTGCTCGTACTTTCCCGATCTCATTAATATCCATGACTAGGTTTTAAATCACATTTTAAGTATTAGGCCTTAAACCACTTAATTTAATACTGTTGGATGAACCTGAATGATCATAAGGGTTGGGTCTTAAAGGTGAGACGATCAATTATATATGATGACTTATTTTGCGCTTTTAGACAAAGTTTTCTACCACAACTAGCAGAATTGCTTGAAACAGATGTGAAGTTGATCAAATTGGGACAATGTGATGTTTGTAAACATTGGGTACATATGACCCACTGTGCACATGTTAGTGCTCAAAAGAGGAAGCATCTAGAGAAGAAATATGACTGTTGTGCAGTTTAAACGATTGTTAAACTGCTAATATTCATGTTAAAATCAAATTGTATCTTTAATAATTAATCCATAAATTTGAAAGAAAAAACAACGAGATTATCAATATATTTGGATATCATTGTTCAGAAGAGAGTGTTTACCCAATAATTATTAGTAAAGGCAATTTCGAAAAGGCTTTTGATCTATTGATGATATCAAATGGAGAAACAGCGCATTATTGTTAGATTAGAAATTTTAACAATTTAGCATCAGGACGAACGAAAACATGTCACCATAAAAAGTATTTTTGTAAAAGGTTCATAACAGGATATCGAACAGTTGACGGTCTTCAAAGGAACACTTAATATTGTTCTTTACACAATGTACAAAAATAGAATGCCAGCAGAGGGAACCGCAGAGTATTTCTAACATTACTGTAGATCAATTAAGGCTCCGTTTGTGATATATGCCGATTTTGAATCTTTTATTGAACCTATTACTTTTTGTAAACCAACAAAGTCGTATACACACAAGTTCCAAAAGCATACACCAAGCGCGTTTTGTTGTCACGTATTATTTTCCGAGGATGCTTCGTATAATCACAATATTGTAGTATATTCAGGTAAGAATGTAACGGATAAGTATGTGTTAACTCTGTTGAACAAACCATAACGGATATAAATAAAATGTGTAAAATTTCCGAGAAATGATAATCACGGAAAATGATCAAACTGAATACGATGCTGCAACCACATGTTATATATGCGAAGTTGCTGAAGGCAATTTCAGATCAGATATGATGGCTATACGAAGGTTCACGATCTTTGTCACTTGACTTGAAAGTTTATAGAAGCAGCACATAATAAGTGTAATTTAGGGTATAAAGTTCCTAAATTTCGACAAAGGTATCACTTGAGCTAATAAACGATTATGACGTGTTGCTAATGTTGAGCCAGGGTATTCGAGGAGGGGTTGTGGAAACAATAAACAATAAGTATATGGGTGGTGATTATGACGAAAGCAAATCTTCGTCGTTTATAATTTATCTGATGAGTAAGGCTCTTCCAGCAGGGGGGGGGGGGGGGGGTGCGGGGGGGGGGGGGGGGTAAGTGGATGAATGACAATGAGCCTAATGATTCGAATATATTTCATGTACAGAAGTACGGGGGTGTATTTCAGAAGTTGATTTGGAATATCCTGATGAATTACATGATCTTCATAATGACTATACGCTGGCCCCAGACAACATAAACCTGCATACTCAAAAGTTAACCAGTTTATACCTAAATTAAACAATAAATCCAAGTATGTGAAGCAGTATGAATAGTTAGGACATAGGAGAATTAAGTTTGATGAAAGTCCTTGGGTGAAGAAATATATCGACTTGAACACAAAATTACGAACAGCTGCAACTAACGACTTTTAAAAAGTCTTCTCCAAGTTGATGAACAACAGTGTGCTTGGAAAAACAATGGAGAACATCGAGAATCGTGTTGATATCCGATTGGTTACTAATAATACACAAGCTGAAAAGCTCGCTCCAAAGTATATTAGGATCGCTGTACTATATTTGATGAAAATGTAATAGCCATACATATGAGAAAAACTAAGTTATGTTATAACAAGCCCATTTATCTCGGAATGTTTATTCTAGACTTAAGCAAGACAATAATGTATGAGTTCCACTAAACTTTCATCATGGCTAAATATGAAAATATGGCAAAGCTATTGTTTAAAGACACAGACAGTCTTGTCTACGAAATTTAAACTAACGACTTTTATACAGACACTTCAAACGATGTTGAGTGGTTGTTTGATACCAGCGAATACCCGAAAGATCACCCCTCTGGAATAAGAACAGGTGTAAGCAAGAAAATTCTTGGTATATTTAAAGATCAAACTGCTGGAAAACAAATAAAAGAATTTCAAGGACTTCGAGCTAAACTGTATTTGTGTCAAATATTTGAAGGAAAGGACAGCGAGAAGTGTAAGGGGGTGAAAAAGAGTGTTGTTAAAAGCACCATTACACGGATTTTTCTTGCCAAGAATTGCTTAGATCAATTAACGTTATTAGATCATACGCGCATGAAATATATACTTAAACGGTAAGCAAAGTAGCTCTATGCAAAAACGATGATAAATGTGTGATACAAGAAGACGGTATACACACACTGGCTTACGGGCATTACTCTTTGCGAGTTGAAATGTAATAACAGATAATAATCTACATATAACATATTAGGAAATGTATTAAAAAACATAATACTGTTAGCAAGGTCGTGGTGCCTCATATACCTGTATATCAAAATGTTTCATCAAATAGTCAGTTAATATATAATCTAAATTGTTGAAAGGTAAAAATATGCGTGTTGTATTTGTTCGTGATGAGCTTCCGAAAAACCCTTAAAACGCCCGGCATTCATTGGAAAGCATGGATTAAAAACGGTATTAATAAAAAAAACTTTGAGTTAAGAGACTCCGATTGAACTTGTGATGCAACTAAATGATCAAATGAATTACAGCAAAACTAAAAATCGATGAGTGTTAATACTGAAAGGTATATTACTGTCGAAGGAATTGTATTATCAAACGAACCTCTATCTAACTTTCAGTTGATGGATGCATCTAACAAGTTAAACATTATAACAATGCGTGGATTTTTTTTTTCGTGATAAATTACCTTAACAAACTTATAATAATGAATGTGGAAATTTAAATTGATGCTCTCGCAAAGAAATGGAACACAATAGACTGCATGGATAAAGCATGGTCATGATAAACTCTACTTTGACAGTAATGGGTTAGCAACGCCAGTTGAACTCGATAGGTATTTAAAGAATCCTGTGTATTATCATAGCGAAAGGATACAGACAGATGCTGAATTGTTTCGCTGACACTTGTATCTTAACGTTTTTAAACAATGTGAGATTGAACAATTTCAACAAGTAATAAATTGTTTGTATTAAAAATTGAGTGATATTAATGAAAAACCTGACGATGTTAAGTATGAAGAGGTTGAGGATGAGAATATTGAGAATGAGGATGAGGATGATATAATGATTATATAGAAACAAGCAACTCAATCGTTAATTAGATGAGAATTTTACAGATAATATGCAATCAATAGAGCATTCACGTTCTCTATTAAATGAGATATATAAATGTCAGATGAAGAAATCTAATTTAGATATGTTAGAAAGAAACACCACCTCAGTAATGAAAACAATAACACAGAATATGAAGAAATGCTTAGTTAAATTAAATATAATTTTGATTAAACATAAATATGGCGTGTATTGAGACTTTTGGTGCTGATTCGGCAAGCCCCATAATGAGAAAACTCATCCGAAATGACGTCGCTAAACTTGCGCTTATTTGTGTTTCAATAGCTGTTTTCTGTGATTTTACCGTGTATCGTATTTAAGTGATATAAAAATGGACTGGTCCTTGAAAGTATATATTTATCAAACAAATAGTCGACTTTGACCTTTTAACTTCAATGAGCTCACTAATTACTCCCCTTTTACCAAAGTTTGCCATGGCTGATTTATAGCCACACACAATACTTCTAAACACGTTGATACTGATTTAAGCTTTATGCTATTAATATTTTTTGGATTTATATTTTCTTGGACAATGCAATTGTTATATTTTTAATCAATTTACTTTTAATGGTTAAATGCCCAAAATAATTACAAAAACAACAAATTTTTAACTAAAAACGAAAGTAAAAATGGCGACTGTGACTTATATCACTTCCTGTTATATTTTGTTTACATTTAAGTTTAACAAATTAAGTTTGTCAAAGTTGTCTGATGATTGAATGACAAATTCCATATAATATATATTTACCACCTATATTTGTCTCCAATACAATCACATTTTTTATTTGGAGAAATTCTTACATGGAAATTCTAATTCAGTCATTGTCTGTCAGTATAATGACCGCAGTTTTCTTAACTTCATGACAACTGATTACATCTTATTTAAAAAAACAAACAGAATACCATCAGATAAGCCATCCGGAAGATTAGAAGCCAGACAGGTTCACTGTGCATAACATGTCAAGGAATTTATTACCTTCTTGAGGAGAAGTTTAATACTTTACTGTATACCCTTATTCCTTTTAAAAATCAAATACTGGATGACTATAATTAAAACTGTTATGAACAAGTTGTTTTACTCCTTTCCTATTCATATTATTTGATGATTTATTAATACTTGTAAAACTATATCTAGCTGTGTTTTTCTCTTTGGTGGTGGTGCTGGATTTGCAATTTGCTGAAGACGAATATGTAATCATTAAAAATAACGTTGTTTAATATTACATATTGCATTTATATGCAACACGAGAACGCTCATGTTCCTGAAGTTTACCATCGAATTTATTTTTAAAACCGAGTCTACAGAAAATAACTGCATTGACTATTTCGTCAAACCTGTGCATTGGCTCCGTTAACATGTTCTACAATGAATTTGCATATTAATACTTGTTGGTGTCATAATTTACTTGTTAATTAAAAATGTACCATTCACAGTTTTTGTCTTCTTTTTAAGCAGATTGTTGCATCAATTAAAAAGCCAAGAATACTTTGAACACAATTTCATACGATGTTTTCGCACAGAAAATTATAAGGATTACAAAATCAAATACTATTTAAAATGAAATGCACTTCAACTATTTGAAACATAGTGTAGAAAACTGTGAATACCATAGGATAAACACAAATATAAAAATCGTTCATTATGGATTATCATTCATACGAAATGGTAAACATGCGTTAATACGCATCTCTTAAATTGTATACATATGTTTTCTTTTTCAATTAAAAAAATCCGTCTTTAAGTTTCAAAAACAAATGCAATCAAATAATTATATAAAATGTGAATGGATTCAGAACTGCCATATTTTAAAATGCCACTAAAACACATACACTATTATTTTTTGCATGTGTCGTTAGGTAAATGTATTTGTGATTGAAATAAATGATTTAATACTTAAGAGCAAATATCAAATGAAGTTACTATTTTTCACACATTCAATTGTCTTTGACTTTGTCTAAAAACCGACATCAAAAATCGTATTATTATTCAATTGATATAATCATCCCTTACCATATTTTATAAGATCTTTTTAACAAGTTAGCCCTCTGCAGATTACCGGAATGGTTTTATTCATAAACATCTCAAACACGCTCTTAGCAAAAGTCATTTAAATTTGATGAAGAAGTTAGTGATACTGTGCTTCAGAAATCACTATCAAACAAGCAATGCGTGTTTACATATGAACATTAAAAGTTTACAAGTATGAATTACCTATAAACATAATATGAAATGATATAATGCTTTCGTCAAATAATACATAGACAGTGTATACACATACTAACTTAGACATGACAGTTTAAGTAATAAGTGAAGTTTCCTCTGGATATATTTTTTTTTACACAAAAGACCGATAAAATCATTGTCATAACTATATTAAATACTTAAAAAATCTTTGCACCTTTTTTGTAAAACTACTCGACTGAGAATGTAAGAATACTGAGTCATTGTATGTTTCCCGTATGCGTAAGCAATTATACAACTTTTTTAGAACTTAACATTTGCTATTACTAGTTTGCCTGTCATAAAATATGTTGTAGTGAACGTATTTGTTCCTTCCTCGTTGGTAGGTTTAAAAAACACTAATAACTTTATGCATAATAGACTGAAGTTAATGAAGTAATAGTTGAATACATAATACATCTTAAAGATTATACCATATATTTTAACTCTATAACAATCTACATGTTTATTGTTAAACACAACCCCAATGCGATACGTATTGATTGCTTTGTTCCTTTTTGTATGTATATTGAAACTAGACGATGTTATGCAGATTTAATGACAATTAAATTGACAAAATAATTTTCTACATACTTCCATTGAGACGAATACGGAACATGTCGGAGTCGATGTCAAATCCAGTTACAGTTGATACCTTATAAGCTGCTACTCTCATTTCTTCGCAGCTTGCGAACAGATTGCCAGCACGGTGAGCAACAGTACTTCGTCATTCGAAAATTTAGTGATACGGCTGTAAAAGTTTTCTTAGACGCTTCCGGTCAGATATTTAATTACATATGCAAACATTAAATTCTTAAAATTGATAAATATTAACATTTGAACTAAAAAGAACAAAGAAAAACAAAAATTAAATTAAAGAAAATTTAAATTACTAAGTAATCCTTAACTGGGCTCAAACCACTGAACCTTGGAGTAAAAATTTACCACGTCAACCACTCGGCCATCCGTGCTATTTTAACGAAAGGTGTATTATATACTTTACATAAGCATTTCAGGTTAAATCACAACAAATAACGATAAGAACAGAACTCTCCAAATAATTCAATCGTTTCGCGTTTGAAACGCTTTATAATGTTCAGGTTTTTAAATCGTCAAAATATGCATATGTGGCGGTGCGGTCTCGTTCGCTTACGCAAGTGAACCGGTCACGGTACGGTTACGAGTTATGTAACTTTGTAGACACTTATGTAATACGGAAATACTTATTTGACGTACTCTTATTTCCGGTCAGGATAACACTACTGACTGGTTGTCTGTCTATTAACTAAAGGCGTCCAGTCAGATACGCCTGGATGTTCTAAATTCATTATTCTAACAATCAAAACCAAAGCAGCGTAATAGAAAATAACTAGCTTTTATTCTATGAACTATTCATGTAATAAAGCTACATATTCACAAATGTCCTTAAGACATGGCGGTAATGTGACATTATGAAACAAAGCAAAATTGTGTTGATTAAGAGCCAGCTAAGTCTGAAGTAAAAAAATCTGTACAGAAATAACACTAACTGATACTAAAATGGCAGTCAGAATGAAGAGATTAAAAACCAAGTTGAGAATGGCCAAAAATTGTGGCCACATAACTGTAACTTACTGCCTTCAACTCAAATAAAAAATAGTATATCTTCCAGAAAATGTCAGAAAATCTAGAAAAGGATCCAAAAAAGATAGTAAACAATTTACTCCAATAAATTTAGAAACAATTTGTGGAGTGTGGGGAAACTCCAGTGAATTAATGGAAATTACTGATAACTTTTTACTAAGATTATCTCAAACTAAAAAAATGAAAATTTCCTAAGTAAATGTTTGCAAAAATTATATAAGTATTGATAAGAATTTTGGAAAAATATGCCAAAGTGTCTTGATGCTGATTAATTATTTAATTATTCCCACCTTTCTTCCAATGAGATCTTCAGTTTTCAAGAGAGCATCAAGAAGTGATTAAATCAGCCATAACAGCTTTTTATACAGTTCTGAGAGCACTGGAAGAACAGTCTATTTTTTTCCTCACAACAGTCCATTTACAGACATTTTGATTGGTTAAAAATATAATCTCCACTCATAGACTTAAAATATAATAAAAACAATTAAAATCAACAATGCTATTTAAATTGAACATAACCAACATACTTCTAATAAAATATGCAAGCTCCACATGAATTCAGTTAGGAGTTTTTCTCAAAGAAGGCTTATCAGTTAAGGTAGTTCCAATTATTGATTAATTTGCAACACACTGATAACAAATGTGATAAAACAATTAGTATAGATTTACACAAGAAAAATACAACTTAGCCAAAAATGTCATTATATTAGAAGAATATCCATTTGAAGTATAAGACCTTAAAGTGTTTTGAAACCAAGGGGTATTACAAATTTCAGAGCTGATCTAAAAATAGATTAGGGAGCCTGAGTCAGCAGGTTAAACCAGGTAGATAAATACTGCAAACTTATGTACAGGTTGTCTTTCTTTTAACTATCTCTTAGTTGATAGGGTTATCATAAGTGCTGATGACTAACTGTTAATTATGAAAAATCTGTGTTATGTTAATAGTTATGAAAAATGACATCATAAAGTTAAAGTTACATAATAATGACATAATAAAACTAAACTTGACTACACATATAAATATAATGGGCATTTTAGAGCAAGGTTAATGTTCAGTATTACTGTTTCCGATCAAATTTCATAACTAAAAAATGTGTAAATCTGAAACATGTTTTTTTTTCAATTTTGTAAATTTACCAAAACGAGAAAAGCTCTCTAAAAAAGCAATACTTTTAAGATAGTTCGTTGTCTTTTTTTCAAAACCAGTGCTATTGATTTTATTAAATGTTTTAAACATGTAATGTCTAAGAATTGTAAAAGGTGGCTCACATACCAATTGCAATTTCTTTAAACAAAATTGTATTTATAATTCTTAAATGTTCATAAGAATACCTGTTTTATTACTTAACCAACTAACAATATGAAATTGTAATAAACGATGCTTCCCCGTTGTATATATAACACATTTCCATTATCGAAATATCAATATATGAATTTAAATGCATTCCAAACGTAAACATATCATCATTCTCAAAATTTATCAGGAAAGAAAATCGTATGGGGTCCGGGAAATCAGGTTATCGATAAGCGTATTGCTTTTGTAATACCGTCGGAATACTACTTATAACGCCGATTGTCTTTTTTATAACATTTCGTGTTGAGGCGCAAAATGGTTGCTAAATTAAAAAAAAATGCTGCAAACCAAATTAACACCATTTTAAAATGAATACAAAGTCTGTTTGGTTTCTGTTTATGCATACTAAATATTTGTCAACGTATTTCACATTCGTACGTGAAAGGTACGGTACTTACACTATAGTTTTATCTTTCAAGGTGGAGAAAGTAAAAAGTGTTTGCCTTCATTTTCAGGACGTACCAAGGTCGGCGATACTTTAGTAAACAAGAATAAAACCACATGACGCAAGAGATGCCTGAGGTCAAGGTGTTGCGATAAACGAATTAGTGGTTTTTAAAGAAGTTATCTGGTTTCAAGGTTTTCTTCAAAAGGCAAAAACGAACGACTATCAAGATATCATATACCACAATAATGTTTTCATTAAAGGGGCCTTTTCACGTTTTGGTAAATTGACAAAATTTAAAAAAGTTGTTTCAGATTCGCAAATATTCGCTTTAGTTATGATTTTTGTGAGGAAACAGTAATACTGAACATTAACCATGCTCTAATATAGCCATTATATGCATCTTTTGACGATTTAAAAACCTGAAAATTATAAAGCGTTGCAACGCGAAACGATTTAATAATTTGGGGAGTTCTGTTGTTGACGTTATATTTTGTGAAACTAAGAGGATTGTTTATATATAGTATAAAAAACCTCTTGCATTGTGTGCGGAAGGATGGTCGAGGGGTAACATGGTAGACTTTTTACTCCTTGGACTCCAGGGGTCAGTGGTTCGAGCCCTGTTGAGGGTTACTTTTTTTTCTTTTTTTAATTTTATTCTTGATTTTTTTACCGGAGCTTTTTAGACCAAATGTTACATTGATCAATATAAATTTAATGACAAACTTCAAAACATGCCAAAAACTGTGAAAAGGCCCCTTTACACTACTCGATTAAAAATGACTGGTGTTATACTGGTAATATCTAGAAAGATAAAATGCACAAAGCCAGAAAATTCTAACTATGTTTACATTATATGTTATAATATATAACAATTACATTTGCCCGTCACGTTGTCGAGTGATAAAATATTGACCTTGAACCAATCACAAGGTAAATGAGTTTGGAATTACAACGGCAAGATATCCATGTTTAAAATTAGTTGTTGACACTTTGGTCTGGGAGTTTGTGACATCAATTAAAAAATATCGTATTTGTATGCATGGGGTTTGTTTTTGTATACTAGAATTCGGGATTATATATAAGTGCAATTGTCTGTAAAATACATAATAAATAAATAATACATAATAAATATTGTGGTTGTTATATTTTGAGCTTAAAGCCACACACCATAGTTGGCATAGTAAATTTTATTATAAATAAGAAACATATGTTTATCTATGCCAATAGAATATATCTGGTGGTTAAAAGGTAGAAATCCGTCTTTTTGCGCTTTAAAACTTAAAAATAATCGCGTTTGTCGAAATGGACGTATACGTCTAGAAATTTCTACTTTCGGTTTTAAAAGCGGTACCGTTTGAAAAATAATAAATAACTTGCTAACTAGGCTATAGATTTAATTTTATCTATGCCGATAAAAATATATCTGGTGATTACAAGATACCGTCTTTTTGCACTTTAAAACTTAAAAATAATCGTGTTTGTCGAAATGAATGGACGTATACGTCTAGAAATCCTACTTTCGGTTTTAAAAGCGGTGCCTTTTGAAAAATAATAAATGAATTGCTAACAAGGCTATACATTTAATTTTATCTATGTCAATTAGAATATATCTGGTGGTTACAGGGTAAAAATCCGTCTTTTTGCGCTTTAAAACTTAAAAATAATCGTGTTTGTCCCAATGAATGGACGCATACGTCTAAAAATCCTACTTTCGGTTTAACAGCAGTAACGTTTGAAACATAATAAATTACTTGCTAACTAGGCTATAGATTTAGTGACAATTGTGCACACTTTCAAATTGCATCTGTATGTACTGATGAACATGTATTTCATTTCAAAGTCAGAGGCAAGGTGTGTGGCTTTAAGCCACTTAGCATACAAATAAGAAATAATAATATTTACAATAAGGTATAAGTCAATTATAAAATAGTTTAACAATCATGTTTTCATATTTATAAATGAATATCCAATCACGTGGCTACATAATACATTATCATTTACTGCATACCATTGGGCAAACAACCAAATGTAAGAGTTATACATTGAAATCTATTGGATTGATTGAAAGTAAACATAGTGAGAATTTTCTGGCTTTGTGCACTTTATCTTTTTATATATTACGATAGACATTCATTTTTGCCTTTTGCATTCACAATAAACAGCATAAATAAATTATACAGACTTGTGTGTTTCATAATATTATTTGAAGAATTATTCAAGCTATTTTCAACACGATATTATATGTTTTGAACCATTAATGGTGGTTGTTATTTTTCGCAATCCTTTCGTCTGCCCTGTAAGTTAAAATATTATGTATATTAACAAAAATGCGGTAGCTGTCAGCTTAAAGTGACTTATAGTCATCAATGCATCAACAAGACACACTACGGTTAAATATCTCTGTCATCTGTGCAAGTCAGTGTTTATCAAATCAAAAAACATTTCCACGAACATAAGATATAGCGAATATAGTACTTTATGATTAATAATTGGTCAATCCCATGTCGTTTCGGGTATTCTATTTCCACAAACACTGTTATCTTGAGCTATAAATTGTATCAAGTCGTCGACGAGTCTTACCATTTGCAAGTTTGTCTTCGTTCGACAGTATACTAAGTATTGGTGGTTTTCCGCGTGTGATTCGTTCATCTCATTTGTTTTGAAGCCAATGACAGGTAAGAGCCATTTTGACGTTGTATGTAAATGTTTATAAACGTTGATTTAATTCATTTATTAATTTGAGAATCGCTTTCTTTTTAAATAATTTGTTGATTTGTTAAACGTAACGGATAACTTTTTTTTCTTGCGTATGTATTAATATTTTTTCCATAATAATATTGCTATACTTTTATCGGTTCAGTGAATCGTTATGACTCTTTGAAATATATTTTATCAACGTGGAGACCTCGCCCGGATGACGTTTAGGGTGGATTGTGTCAATATCAATGTCGCCAGTATATATCAAGACCTTACTTGGGATTACATATTGTTTGAGTGCTGACTTGGCATGGTTATCAATATTAAATTAGGCAAATGTGTTTCTCATAAACTATTATAACTATGTTAGTATACAAGTTAGACAAAGCTACATTATGTAGAGGCCATTATGGTAGCAGCTCCGTTATAACTATTTAGTACTCAAGATCAGGCATTTACACATTCTGCGAAGGTAATATCTCAATGAAGGTGTTGCTCAGTGAGTGATGAAATTCTTTTAAACGTGTCTCGCGTGAGTATACGTATTGCTGTTAAATTGTTAAAACTTAATGTAAACACAAATACACTAATTATCGTATACATGTATGGTCCTATGGTGTTTAGTGCGTTTTGCACCCATTTGTGCATGTTGAACATGTTTCGCATTTAAAGGGAACTTTTCGCAGATTGTGTCATGTATTGAAGTTTGTCATAAAATGTTTTATATTGATACATTTAAAACATTGGATATAAAAAGCTCAAGTAAAAACAAGAAAAAAATTAAAGAAAGAAAAAAACTAACCCTCAAAATGGGCTGGAACCACTTACCCGTGGAGTAAAGTCTAAGACTTATACCATTCGGTCATCCGTGCTTATACGATGAGTGATATGTTTTATACTTGCTATAAGCAATCCTCGTAGTGTCGCAAAATAACGATACCAACAAATCTCTCTAAATTATTCAATCGTTTCGCGTTGCAACGCAATATAATTTTCAGGTTTTTAAATCGTCAAAAGATGCATATATTGGATATTTTAGAGCATGGTAAATGTTTAGTATTACTGTTTTCTCACAAATATCATAACTGCCATGAAAATTTGCTAATCTGAAACAATTTCTTTTGTCAAGTTACCAAAATGTGAAAGGTCCTTTGAAGTCAAACACCTTTACTGCTAGTACAGTTAAATGATTTACAAATTGAATGATGGCAGTTGGATTATTGGTGGTTTGGGTTCGACATTTAAGTGTTGAATTCTGAGGACAAAAGTGGCGTGTGTGGCATAAGTGTCCCGCAGACGATGTTAATTATGTTTATCTGCTTGGTTTAAACTGGAATGTAAGTGACCCAAGTTCACGGACTAGTTATGTTTTATTAATATTTATCATCACAAAGTTAGTGGAAGTATAAATATGTTAAATACTATACATTTCATGTATTTATATGAAATAATACAATAAAATATCTCTTTAACACGTCCGTACACACACACACACACGCACGCGCGCACGCAAACCCGCACTCAAACATGCACGCACGCAAGCACGCACGCAGCGCACGCACACACGCAAACACACACATACACGTATATGAATAGTTACGGAACATGTTTACGCTGCATATGAGAATTCATGTGCCGCTGAAATCCAATGCGCCGTGTCATCATCAATCAGTAAACGAGGCAGCAATAAGGCCGACATTTTATTCAAAATATGTGTAACTGTTAGTATTGTAAGTAGAGCGTAAGAAAGACTTTCTGGCCTTTTCAGATATTTCAAACATGATACTTTGCACATTTTCAACAGATTCAGCTCTTATGGAGATTTTCACTATCGAATACCATTATTTGTATAATGTCGACCTTCGAAAACGGTCGAGTCACTTGGACTATCCACACAATTTTAACATTAATAATTGTGTAGCGGTCATCCCGTCCCAAGCATAGTATGTATGCCGCACATTGCTCTGAACATTCTGACGTCGCCATTTTATTAAAAACGAGAACACTTTATTACATTTCCAATTAAAGTATGTACTATGATCTGACGTACCCAATGACGGTATTCTTTACAAATGATTGAAACGATATCCCCGAGCATGATAAAGTAATTTAGAAACTTATGTAGCATCATTAAATGTGCAAAAAATGATTGCATCCCATAAAATAGACACGTTGTTGCCTTAGAAATGGTTTGAAACAGAATAGTATTGTATGTGGAAAAATAAAATATGTGTCCAGCACACATACTTCTACACCTTGCATTAAGCTACCCTCATAGTCTTGAGGAATATGATCTTGTTATGGCCTGCGATGGTAATTAGACGTTAATAAAAACGTATCAGTACAATACGAGTACTGCGCAATTTAAGAATACCTCGCGCACAAATAAGACAGCAAGGCTATCAACATTAAGGCTAAGTTTTGAAGAATACGTGTTGACACAATCCTGAAAATCATCAAGATAAATATTGTTGTCCTTATATTTTTAGGCAAACATTTACATCAACAACCACACAAAATAAAGTGACAGTGATTTTATATTTGAGATACATTTGATTACTGGAATTGAATATCGAAACGGGCGAATGCTAATTGCAAACCGAGGTAAAAGTTCTTCACGGCGTATACAAATTAAACAATAAGAACCTTTAAAATATAGATATGCGGCTCTTTTTAGATTACAATGATTATCAATACAAGTCGGGCTAACTGCAATGCAAATACATATAAAGATAAACAAAGATTGATTATAACACTTAGTCCACATTAAATGTAGTCGAAGTACTAAGAAAATGTGAACAATCCTGACATACGATTTTAATAACTGTATTAGTACATTTAATAAACCTTATTCGATTTGGTTAATAAGAATAATACAATAAAGAAAAGCATTAATTATAACCGCAATGTTTCTCGTTAATAAGTACTAAGTACACGAGTTAAATGTAGACGAACAAACAAAACTGTGTAAACTTAAAAAAATTGGAAGACCGTTGGCGTCCAAATATTTGAAACATGTATTGATTGATGCTTCGCGAAACAAAATATTTTTTCGCAAATCGCCTATGAAACAACCGACTTATGGACTGATACAAATAAATCTGGCCCATTCGTATTGCGTTCAACATCACATGCCACATCAACAGCAAGTTAAAAATGTAGTTAAAATTGTAGTCTCTTCAAACCAGCCCGTTTATTAGTGTTCAACGTAATTTAGGTATGCTGTTTCAACCGGTCCCACCTCGTTTTTGTTCATTCACGTGATATTCATCCGGCTCATGATGAATATTAGTTGAAAAGCTCTTGTTAGAGAAACAGTTATCTGTTATTCTTTTTGTAGAAAAAGTGAATACATGGATATTGCCGAGATGGAGAAAATCTATCCAATGATGATTGTTAATTGATTTCAACACATTCAACCAAAAAAAATGACTAAATAAGCCTAACTTGTTTCATTACTATACGTTTCCTTTTCATGCAAATCATAATGAACAGAAACACGATTATTTGTTTTTAATCGATATACTGTGAGCATGGATTTTTGAAAAAAAAAATGTTGTTCCATTTGTTTTTCTACATTAAAGCGCTCCGAATATGACTATTGGTTTCCAAATCAACATACGAATTCGACCCAACTTTACAGCACAGTGCCAATCCTATGTAACTATGCAACTCCAGCCAAAATATGTCGTCACTGCTTATTGTATTTTCAAAACCCGCCACAAATGCATATCTTTGTTTTGTTAAAACTATCCAATAAACACATTAAATCAACCCTGTATTAATCCATTATAAGTTTAACACAATGATCTCTATCTATAAATGATTGTTAATTACTTACTTAAAAAACGCGTTGTAATCCTTTCGACCAACAACAAGCCACCTTTGAATGATGATACGTATAAATATAAATGTTAACGCTCTTTTTCTATATCGATATTGAATAGTGCGGAAGGCTGGTGGGACTTTTAGTAACTGAATTGAGTTTTTGTCATGAATAAATAAGTTACCACTTGAACACTATGTCCTTATTGAAAAGTATCACTGGACCTAGTTTTGTCATGGATAAATCAGTTACCACTTGAACACTATGCCCTTATTGAAAAGTATAACTGAGCTTACTTTTGCCATGAATAAATAAGTTACCATTTGAACACTGTGCCCTTATTGAAAAGTACGGAAGGCTGGTTTTGCCGTTATTACCTCAGTTGACATTATCCACGTTCAGGTATAAACAGAAGTTGTATCACGGTTGTGGTAATTGTTAATGAATTTTCTTTTAATGTATGCAGTATGTTCGATCTGTGCATTAACGTAGAAAGATCAAAACACATCGACTGGGTATCAAATAAAATTTACGGTCACTACTTCATTAGTTAACGATAGTCTACCGAGCACTGGCCTGTTCTCAAATTCATATCTATGGCGAATATTCGAGCAGCCGGGATGAATTTGGCCTCTTTTGTCTAAACTAAATGTGTCCCGTGAAGACGAAGACGGACCTAGTCAATAAACAATAAAATGCACTCACTGATAACGATAACTGCAGAATAAATCCGAAGTAATTCCCTGGGGTAGATAAAAAAAAAAAGCAATTCTTGTATTGTACCAACTGTACAAAAGTTATGTTAAGTTTGTAAGCGATAATTTTTAAAATGAAATTTAAAAAATAGTAACAATATTTTCAGTTATGTTGTCTTTTTGCATGTAAAAAGTTATTTAAAAACAATATCCCGTACAACAAAAGACTCGATAAGGTTTTAAAATAATAAAAAGGACAGCCACGTTAATAGTCTACTTAGAATGAACCACCCTATCTAAATCCAGATAGACCCTAAATTACCGGATGTTTCTTTCCATTCATACAATGATCTGTTTTATTATTGTTCTGATCGCAATAGGGAAAACATGACTATCGGTAGTCAAGAAGAATAATGGAAATCTTGAAAGCATTTTAACTGCCCGTAAATATATACTTCACAGATATTTTCAAGATGTTTATAAATATAATCCGTTTGTTTGTATTTCTTGTATGTGTAATTATTTTTAACAAATCTAACATGTATAGCTAGTTCTCACTAAAAGAAATAAGTACAACTGGGTGGTAATGACTTTCTTTATAATGCCACAGTGATATATTAAGCAGTAATTAGGTATAATACATGTACATTTTATTAGTTGTGGAGGGCGTGTTTAGTTTGATTTTTTATCATTAATATAATAGACGTGTAATTCTATAATAAATATTTTAGAAAGTGGCATCTCTTTGCAATTCTTTAACTGGCATACTGCATTCAACTGGTCTCTTGATCATTATTGTTCAATAGTGTATATATCAGCAGCTGGGCTGGCCTTGAAAATGCATTTGTGTTATATATAAAGGGTAAATCTATAGTTTTGAAACCGCACGTATGGGTCCATGATGTAATACATTATGATTTGGCTCATAAGTCTATGTTTTTACAAGCCATGCCATTATTGCTCGCAATTGTATGGGCGTAATACCCATTTGATATGTCTTCGCCGTATATTTCTCTGAAATTGTTATAATAAAAATATATACATATTTTTAATTCTTTCTTTTCATTTCAGAGTGTTTAAATAACCACTTTCTTTGTTGTACACACTTCCTGTAAACTGAAAATAAGAAATAATGAAGCATTATGTTGGAGACAATGTCGTCGATATTCATCAGACTGACAATTCAATTCAGTCAGTCATTGGAAAATATGTTACTCTCACAAAACTAGAGGTAAGTCATCTCCACTGATCTAAAGTTTAATTTAGTTTATATATTACACAAGATATATATACCTTAAAATCTGTCACACAGGTAGACCAGTCAGTGTCAACTTAGAGAGCTTTAGACCTCGTCTTTTTATATTGTGTTTACAGTTTACGGATGTTCCCAACAGAGCAGTCTAACAGAGAGTCACGTTTTTACTTTCGTAATTACTTAACAGAGTGTCTATAAGTATTTTGTAATGGCACAAACATGAAATTAAATGATGTGTGGTCAGTCAGTCCTTTCTAAGAGCACGTAAATGTTATGTAATGATAATAATAAAGTGAAAGCTAACAGCACTAAAGACTTTTGGAATTTCATTCCATATTACGGACCGAAGCGTAAAGCTTAATGTGTTACTGTTCTCCAGTGACAATCCAAAATTTGTTTCAAATGTAAGGCCTTCTATAATTAAGATACGAAACTAGGTGTCATATTAACTTTAAGTGTAGTACTTCTATTTCATTACTTACGTTCTCATTTCTCATGGTTGTTATATTCCCCAGGGTCGTGACGAGTCCCTCATCGTCTGTAATATTGGCGACGTCGTCTACAAGTTCAACAACTGGTTGAGGAAGATTCCACGCGTCAAGCCGTTCTATGGTGAGTTCACGTGGTATGTGCCTGTACTGGCTTGCTTAGCATTATGTCAATTTATCTGAATAACCAAACAGAGCAAACGGGTTTCTTACACATAAATAACCAAACAGAGCAAGTGTGTGTCTTACACATGAATTGGTTGAGTTTTAATGAGATTGCCTTCTTTTCACTCGTACTTTTGTTCGCAGCTCCTTTAATATTATCTGATTTAATGAAAGCGCTTTTAAATTCTACATCAACTGGAGTTTTAGTATTGACAGATTGTACATCTTATGAATTGTAAGTGATTGTAAACCCTTCTTTAAGAAAACCTGAACTCTGAAATATTTTAACACCATATATTGTTACATAATTATTTCGCGGACAAATTTATTGTTACTTATAAGTTGGCGATTAATTTGGCAATGAAGAGTATACTATATTTATCTATATATATATATATATATATATATATATATATATATATATATATATATATATATATATATATATATATATATATATTTAATCTTTTAGTTTGGGGATGGGGATTTCAAAGTATGTTTGCGTTTGCTTCATTCTACATCGTAGCTAGGCGCACACGCCGAAGTCTGCAATGGGAATATGTATGTCTGTTTGTATGTCTATGTATCTGGTTGTTCACACATATGTTTCTCCCTATATATAAAATAATCGACTGTGAACGAGTTTCTAGTAATAGATCCCGGGAAAAGGAAATGACGTTGTTGTGAAATATAATTATCTCCCTTTAAACATAAAAATACTCATAATTTAACTGTCTTCTTGATCCAATGTATTTCCGCCGTGTTTCTAACATAGTGTTTGGGTATTTATGAATCCTGCCCAAATACAACTATGGTTTCATGTTTGTAAATAAATGTTCATGTAACTGTCCCTTCTGTGTATGTAAATTGTTCCAACGTTTGAGATGTGTTGCGGTGTTAGGGTGGGATATATAACTGCAAATGAACCATCTTTGAGTTTGGGGATTGGGATTTCATAGTATGTTTGCTTTATTCTGCATCGTAGCTAGGCGCACACGCCGAAGTCTCCAATGGGAATATGTATGTCTGTTTGTATGTCTGTGTATCTGGTTGTTCACACATGTGTCTCTCTCTCTCTCTCTCTCTTCTCTCTCTCTCTCTCTCTCTCTCTCTCTCTCTCTCTCTCTCTATATATATATATATATATATATATATATATATATATATATATATAGTATACTCTTCATTGCCAACTTAACTGTATTTTAGCGGTCAAATGCAACGATGACTGCGTAGTTCTGAAAATTCTTGCTGATCTGGGAGCGAACTTCGACTGTGCAAGCAGGGTATGCCCTATATGTCGATATATCATAAGTTTACGATTTTGTTTACATAAAGTACGAGGCTCTCGCGATGACGTCACACGCATGCACTCCGAGTATTGTGTTTCATTAACATTGATACGATTGAAAATATAAAACAAATACCACAGAAATAAGGAAATAACAGGTATAAATTCATTTCGAAATCTTACTTCAACTGAAATAATAAAATTTTGATCCATATTCCATACCTTTTATTGGTCATCTCCTTTAAATTTCCACATAAATTGCAAAGTGAAGCATACGACTGCACTCGTGAAAACACAACACTTTTATGTTTTCCAAAAAATACGTTAACTTTCTCCCGATTTTCGGGAAATGGTACATTAAATCATCGTATATTCTATCATAAGAACTGCGCGCGCACATCACGTCGGGGGATAATAATTACATGCATGCTAACTGGGAATACCCCGTCCCGATTGAACGTTTATATGATCAAATCTTTTAAAAGTGACATATATGCCGAAATGTAGTTGATAATTAAAACAAATGGCGGACGACTGTGTTTATGAAACTCTTTAGCACTTTTATGTGCCCATTTTGAAGAATGACCAAGAACAGAAACGTGTTGAATTGTAAAAAGAAGTTCTACAAAAGTGAAATTATTGTTTAAGTTAATATAAAATATGTCAAGTGAATCAAGTTTAGTTGGCCTAATGCGTTTTGCAATCGAGTACTCTCATTTTCGGTGTCACGGCGTGTTAATGGACATATTTGACATGGATTTAACGGGAATTAATCGTTGAAGGTTAATCGGTTACTGTTGCATTGTTTTCATTAATTAAATAGTTATGTAAATCGTGTTCTTAATATATCAATTATTGGTCACTGGTGGAAACCAAATCCATATTTACTAGATTTTTGGCTGAAAAACCAAACAACAATATTCAACTTTGTGTACGAAATAATTCTGAAAATCAATTATGAAACTAGCTTAAAGGGGCCTTTTCACAGATTTTGATATGAATTGAAGGTTGTCATTGAATGCGTTATATTTATTTATGTAAACATTAGATCTAGAAAGCTCAAGTCAAAACTCAAGAATAAATTAAAAGAAAGGAAAACAAGTTACCATCAACAGGGCTCGAACCACTGACCTCTAGTGTTCTGGAGTAAAAATCTACCACTTAGACCACTCCTCAATCCGTGCTCATACAATGTAGGGTGTATTTTATACTTTATATAAGCAATCCTCGTTGTTTCACAGAATATTACGACAACAACAGAACTCTCCAAATTATTCAATCGTTTCGCGTTGCAAAGCTATATAATTTTCAGGTTTTTACATCGTCAAAAGATGCATATAATGGCTATTTTAGAGCATGGTAAATGTTCAGTAGTACTGTTTCCCCACAAATATCATAACTAAAACGAAAATTTGCGGATCTGAAACAACTGCTTGCTTATAATTTTGTCAATTTACCAAAACGTTAAAAGGTCCGTTTTGTTAAATTGATATTGCAAAACAGTTATAAGCTTGCTTTGTTACTTAGTATACGTGTATTTTATTTTGATTTTGTATACTCTTCATTAAGACAAGTCATTATATTTATTGTTTAATTCCTTTTGGCAGATGAAGTACGTAACTCACAAAATAGTGCTTATTGGCAACAACGCCGCAATTTGTTAAATAAGTCACTGTAGTTCCATTGAAACCATGTTCACGGTTAAGTAGGTCGCTTTTGTTTAAATTAACTATCGGTTTTCCTTGTTAGTTGTGATAAACCACAACATAAACAAGACTATTGCCAAGCAATAAAAGTCCCCTACCGGTGAAACTCCACCATTTTCAGCAATATTTCTAGTATATTTGTAGTCATAGCAACCATAATTCTTGACGTTGGAACAAAATGAAATGAAGCGCATAATCTCCATATTGCCATCTATCCATATTTTAAGTTTCATGAAAAAATATGAAGAACTTTTAAAGTTATCGTAGGGTCCCCCATTTTCAGCAATATTTTTAGTCTATTTGTTGCCATAGCAACCAGAATTCTTGACGTAGGAACACAATGAAATGACGTGCATTATCTACATATTGCCATCTGTCCATGTTTTAAGTTTCATTAAAAAATATGAAGAACTTTTAAAGTTATCGCAGGATCCAGAAAAGTGTGACAGACAGACTCACAGACACACAGAGCGCAAACCATAAGTCCCCTCCGGTATCACCGGTAGGGGACTAAAAAGAATACAAATAAATTTTGCTTGTTATATATCATGTCTGAATTAAAAATATAACTTTAATTATGTGTTCGTTTATTTTTGTGTTGTTACCATTGCAATATTCTTATCCATTAAAAGATTTAATCTAACTATAACTTTGGTATTGCCAAAATGAGTATTAGCATTAATTGAAATAAAATTTCTAAGACGCGCAGTAACACGTAAAGTACTCCTTGTTCATTGTTCTTAGATCTTATTGCTTTTACTATAAATACAAAAAAAATGTTTGCTTTGCTGGTGTTTGATTGTAAATTTGTTGAAGTTTTTGTTGCTCATTAAACATGAATAAAAATGAATATACTTCGATAAGCATATCATTTTATGGTCAAAGTGACGTCACTATTTTTGCGCGGACTCAATTTCCGCAAACTTAGTAAAAAATTAGGATGTTAATTATTTATGTGATTTCCGTGGAAAGTTTAATTTTTGTAAACTTTGAACCAAATGATGGGATAAATAGCATACCATGTTGGTTATGATTACACCGAAGTTTATTCTATTAATTCCTGTCTTCTAAGCCTTTATATAGTAATCTAAACGAACGATTTTGGTCAAGGTGCAATAAACTTCGTAATCTTTAAGGGCGTGTGACGGCTGTTTCTTTTGACAGGAAAATTGTTGCAGCTTTATTTTATTCATTTGGTATTCTTTCTCTCTCCTCCCTCTGTGTTCACAGGCTGAGATTCAGAAGGTCCTGTCTATGGGTGTGTGTCCGTCGCGCATCATCTATGCACACCCTTGCAAGCAGTCTTCCATGATTCGCTTTGCTGCTGAGAACAACGTCGAAATGATGACTTTCGACAATGAGTCCGAATTGCATAAACTGAAAAGTCTCTTCCCTACTGCCAAGTAAGGTTGCGCGAATGAAATAAGTGCTTTATAGAAACGATATTCCTCACTTGTGTCTGAAGTAGCAGGTGGCTTTTGAAATATATAGAGGGATTCATGATTTATCTTCGAAATATTTAAAAACCAAAAACATTATTCCATTTGCAACCCAATATTTCTTACTGTGTGCTAAAAAGTTCACAGGCTAGGGGGCATATTAATAAGATACACTTTTCAGTACGAGCTCTAACTGAGGTATATTTGCCTCTAAGAAACTAAAGAAGTAACTGAACTAATCCTTGAATTTATTACAAGCCTAAAGATGCATTTTTAGACTGGTTCTTCGCATCCTGCCATCCAGCAACTTCAAAGTCCTGTGCGATCTGGGCATAAAGTTCGGTGTGAACCCGGTTAATGCAATCCATCTCTTGCGCGCTGCCAAGAGCCTCAACCTAGACGTCATGGGCGTCAGTTTTCACGTTGGTAGCGGATGCCAGGACCCGGAAGCGTTTGCAGAAGCCATTCAACAGGCCCGCATGGTGTTCGATCAGGGACGCGACATCGGGTTCAACATGACGCTGCTCGACATCGGTGGCGGCTTTCCAGGCCACGCCAGAGCGCCCGTTTCCTTTGATGATGTGAATCTTATTCAACAATTTGAAAATCATTTGTTTCACGATGAAACGTCTTTGTTAATTACCTGTATTGTCTTTATCGTTGGATTTGTATACGATGTAACGGTATGGGCAAACAGCGGCATTAGTTATTTTGTTTCGTATGCAAAAAAGCCAGATTTTTTTTTAACTTGGCAAATAATATTTAAATATATTGATTATATAATAATATTTGGCTTAGTTTAAATAAACACCCTTTCTTTTGCAATACAAACAATGTCATTCACATAGTTATCGTGCAACAAAATGTGATTTATATTTTATATATATTCATAAATAGAAACTAAAATACTAACAGTAAAACAGTATTGTTTTCAGATATCTCAGGTTGTGAACATGGCTTTGGACAAGCATTTCCCAGCTGAGGAAAGCGTGGAAGTGATTGCAGAACCAGGCCGCTACATGGTAGCTTCGGCTTTCACGCTCGCCGTCAACGTCATTTCCAAGCGAATAGAGGCCCGTGGCCAGCATGGCGAAAGTTTGTGCTCTTCATAATAACTTTTTGCATGACACGAATACATGTTCTTTTATAGGTTTGTTTAGAAATGTGATGCATTTTGTAACAACAGTGACGTAGGGGTATTTTCGACGATTGCGCATTTTCCGGTGTAAACATGCATACCGCGCATTCTCGACGGAAGTCACGTGTTGTTTACATTTGTTTTACATAGCTCCATCAACGATGACCTTATTTACCATTGCATTGCTATACTGACGGTAAATTAACATTCTTTTGTTCAAATACGGTGCTTTTCATGCCTTTCAACTAATCCCTAATTATCATCATTAATTAACAGTTTTACTTTATTTAACAACAACTTCAATTTTTGACATGTTATCTGCTTCACTCGTCATACATACCATAGTAGTCACGTGATATTCATTTGGACCTGTACTATACTGTTCAACATAAAAAACGCGTAATTAGTTATGCGAGTCTTTACATCATTGTAAATGAAGATATTTAATCAATAAGGAAACTATATTTGGCAATTACAAATACAGTTTTAAATATATTTTGTAGCATAAGGGTCCTTCTAGAGGCCCTTAAAAGAAGTATGACCCTGAGGATTTTACAGAAGTCCACCAAGCTGTGATAGAAGATTGGATTCCAGTGAAAAGAGCTGCAAAGATGTTTGAATTTCCTATAACCACTTTGAAAGATCTGTTTAGGGGCTGGGTTGACATTGCCATCTTTAGATCTGGGCCGCACACTTTGTTAACGCAAGATCAAGAGGCATTTTAGCTAGATATGTGTAAACAATGGCTGAAGAAGGCTACGGCTACTCACGCCAGCAGGAAACCATCAGTTTGGCGTCTAAATACGCCGTACACTTAGGAAAAAAACAGACAGCGCAACAATAAGGATTTGACTCAGGTGTTATGGCTTCATGTCCAGATGGCCAAATTTGGAGTTGAGCAAGCCTAGAAGTTTTGAACTATCACTATCAATGTCCGTAAATCCGAATTCTATCAACAATTAATTCAAAGACCTGACCAACATAATAACTAAATATGACTTGTCAAGTTAACATGAATTTATGTTCAATTTTCACGAGAAAGGACTGAATGTTGAACATAAACCATTAAAAATTGTTTCTGGACAATTATTGGACAATTATGCAAAGCCCAGGCAGTTACATCTGGAAAACCAAAAAAATGTTACTTTGTTTGGATGTTTTAGTGGTGTCGGACACCAAATACCACCTTATTTGGTATTTTCTATAAGCGTATGTTGGAGTCCCTTTAAGCAGAAACTACCCCTGGAGCAGAAGGCACAGTCACTGAAAGTGGATGGTCAAATTATGTTTTATTTCCTTTACATGCAAAGTCATTTATTGAAGTATTTGCCAGCTAGAGACAGTGGTTATGTTCTGATATTATATGATGGCCACAAGAGTCACGTATCTTTGTCGTTGATTGAATAGGCAAAAAAAGAACACATACTTTTTGTTTTGCCCCTCAATGTAGTCATCTGTTACAGGCCTTAGATGTCAGTTACTATGAGTCCCTAGAACAAGCCTGGAATTCTGCCTGCCATAGACATATAAGAGAAAGGAGTGGCAATGCCATCACGAGGTATGAAGTATGTGCGCTTACTTGCAGAGTATACACAAGTACCCTGGCTGCATCAAATATCCAGGCAGCTGTCAGAAGTCGGGTGTAATTCCCTTAAATCCAAATGTGATAAGTCTGTTAGATCTGGTTAAAAGTCAGATTAATAATTTTTTCGGACAAAAGGTGGTTTAATTCTAAAAACTGTTCAACAGAAAATGTCAAGTTATACCCATAGTAAATTTCCAGGAGGCAGAGCTTTAACAAAATCGCCAGTTGTTGGCGCAATAAAGTTTCACTTGAAGGCACAGGGCAACCTTTTCGGCTGCACACAGTATCACCGGCCTTCAGGTGAAACGAAAGAGCAGCCCCCAGTTGAAGAGGTCGTCAGCTCCGACTCAGATGACTTGGACATTTCAAAGTCTGACAAATGCATTATTTGCGAGCTTTTCTATCCCTCTTGCACTGACACAAAGCTTTCATGCATTAACATCGTCAATTGGGGATGTTGTGATTTGTGTCAAAGATGGGTTCATTTGACATCTTGTACGCAAATCAAAGTACTAAGGCGGGCTTTCTTTTGCCCAAAGTGCCCTTCTGAAGATTAATGTAATAGACAGCTGACATAAATAAAATTGTAAATACGTTCTTAAATCTGTTAATTTATGTTAAAACTAGTTAAACAAGGTTTAAATATGTTCATTATTTAATTGGACCTTACCCATTATCTTTGTTGAAGAATATCGAACTGTTTACTATTAGCAAAACACAACCGTCGAAAATATCCCACCCGATACATGTAAGCAGAACACAACCGGTAAGTGTCGGACATTTTTCGCTATTTTGAACGCGTAGACAACTTTTCCGATTGAATTTTTTTATCATGTTCTATATAAGTCAAATGTGTTTATTGAAATATACATGCGTTTATTATTTATTTGAATCATGTATGTTGCCGTTTGTTGAAAAATATTTGCAACGTCGAAAATACTCAGACCAGGGTATGAGTTGAACCAAGTTGAACAAGTTTTAACTTGCAAAATGATTCTAAAACAAGTTTTGGTCTAATTATATTTCCATGTTCGTTATACGATTAATGTTTATGACATATTTGTACATTTAAATTATCAGTGCTTTTGATTGTAGATTGGCAGGGACAAGGTATATTGGGGTCATTATGTAGGTCAATCTGTTTTCTGATTTAAATGTTAAAAGTTTTGAGCAACTAAGTTTCTCTTTCACAAGTGATCTCTTAAAGATTGTTTTCCTTATTATGAAGTTTAGGTGTATAAAACAAGGTTCTTTCCAAATATCCACACAAAACAGATCTGTGACGCTCAACATAGATGTGGGGATGCAGTAATCGTAAAGCTTGTTACAAGTTAGTCCGTAGTTTATCTGCATGATAGTGTATTGGATAGATATCTTTTCAAGTGGCATAAGTTTGTGTATTCTCCTCAGAAGGGGAAATAACTGATCCCGTAGTGATGTATTACGTCAGCGATGGGATCTACGGCTCTTTTAACTGTCTTCAAAATGACCACGCGGCTGAGGTGAAAATAAAGCCAGTCAAGGTACGGATTTTTTATATTCTCCTTCGTATTTGATTTGCAGCATTCAAGTAAATAAAATTCGCTGTTGTGTCTTAAAAAAATATATTTGTTATGTGTCAGCTGTACATACCTGCAGTTCATCTGTTAATTTTAACATCTGCACATGCACAACGAACATTTAACTACATTAATAAATTTATAATTAAGTCACATGTTTTTGTTGTAGTTAGTAATTGAAAGTCATTTAGAAAAGTCCCCTTAGTTTAAAAACTATTGGTAATATTTCGCACCGCATAAATAAAGTTTCGAACAAAGATACGTTTCTCTGTCTTCCCTTACTTCATATGGATGGCAATTATGTTTTATTGAAGAAGGCATGATTGTCATTTTCAACTTATACAGTTATTTAATTCACGCTTGTGGTTAAAACAAAGCTCCCCCTGCAATATGGTTCTTTTTGGTAAAATGCATATACTTGACAATGCATTTTGACATATTGTTCTTTTGTTCTGAATATACCATGTTCTTTCTCACGGGCAGTACGTGGGTGCTCTCTGGAATACAATCATATCCGGTATATTAACGTTCAACATAGTTAATACATACTTAATTAAATTGTACTAACGGTATCGTCCGTTTATTCTTTCCTCGAAGTACGTAGATGTCAGTGACATGACCTTCGAGAGCAGCATGTGGGGGCCAACGTGTGCAGGAGAGGACTGCATCCTGACGAACGTGCAGCTCCCCATGCTTGAGGTCAATGAATGGTTCTACGTTGAGAACATGGGGGCGTACACGATCGCTGCTGCGTCCACCTTCAACGGCATGCAGAACCCCAGATGTGTCTATTACTGCGTTGCTGACGTTTGGTGGGTTGTCTGAGTTAATTAATTTTCATGACATATTTTGTTCTGAGTATTGTCGATTCTAAACTTATTACTTTTATATTTTATTTGAGCATTTAGTTCTGTGTATATGTGATTAAACGAGCATTAGAAGATGATAGCTTAATTTCTAAGTAATATATATCGGAATATTACATAATACATTTGGATTATTTTTATATAAATTAAGCTTTTAATGTATTTTATTATAAAAATAAGAAAGTTAGCTTATCATTTCTCAGCTGGGTTGGGACATTCAGTAAGGAGAATTCAATGTACAGTATAAGACCTCTAAACCAAATTCTTTCTGAACCAGAACAATCAACAAACTCAACAAATGGTCTGGACCCGTTTTAATTAACGAACAATAACATATTTTAAATCTAAACAAAACGGATATGATTTGTAGGTATAAGAAAAATCTACAAATATCTTATAACTGTTTACCAGGTTTGACGTCTACCCAGAGAAAGTTAACAATGGCGCCTTAGCATGCATCCCATATCTGCGAAAGGGCCAGTCTCTGCAGGACACCTTCGAGACGGCCTCTAAGCTGTCAAGTGAGAACAACATAATTTTTGACGAGTGAAACCACACAACATTCTTCGTCACAACTGCAAATGGATTGAACAACACACCGAAAAAAATGACCTGATACTGTTTTTCTGATGTGTGCGTTTTCCGCTTGCAACGTTTTGAAATTTAAACATGTTATTTTGACAATTTGTGTTTTATCAGAAACCTGTTTTAAGAAAAGAGGATAATTTTGGGGGAGGGCTAATGTTTATGCTTTGTATTTTCTTTCCTGCTAATCTGCGATTCTATACAAAAAAGAGTACACTAAGAAGAAATTCAATTAAAACATATTTCTGAACATTATGCCTCTGTTTTTATATTTTTACCATGGCTTATTCTTTATTTAGGTTGTATTTGTTTAAGCACTTGCACTAAAGATAGCATTACGTTATTTCTGAACCCTATCAGTATTTATTTATGACTAAGCTTTATATGTGTTAACAAAGAGTGGCTTAATTGTGTGTCAACATATTGAAGACCAGCGTTCTGCTCATTTTGTATTTGCCCACGAAATTTATGAACACACATGTTTTAAAAGCTACATTAACGCTGTGGTTGTCATCGCTGCTAATATTATGTTTGAAAAACACACTTTTATTTATTAAACTGAACTTTATTGTTATTCAGGGTCATGTATTTTAGAAGTGAAAAAGTTTTATAATTTACTAAGTTTTTGTAGTATATGGTATTACGCAAAAATACATGAAATTTCAAATTTAGGTCGAAATATTCATAATTTAAACCGTTCGAAATATATTCAATGTTACCACATGTTTCCATAATGATTATTAACTTACCTCTTAGATTTTGCGCTCTGTAAGATGAGTAGTGTCGTTCTTATTTTATGCAAGAATGTTAAAAAGACGTATAAAATCATTTACAAAAGACACCATAGTTTTGTATTATCTTGCCTATTTATGCATATCCGCAATGTTTTGATTTTCAGAAGTAAGCATTATGTTTGCTTTAAATGCTATAATTCGGCTAGTGTAAAAGATGCAGGTCTTTATGATTGTATTGAAATTAATGCTATCTTCGCTGAACTATATTTTATTGTATGCAGATTTAGCAAAGTGTGGAATTAGATACGTCTGCTATTTCAGAGGTTAGACGAAAACACAGACGGCAAAATTTTACAAATAGAATGGATACAATAGAGTAAAGATCTTTCCGAAATATATCATTGCCTCGTTTCTTGTTTTGAATGTCTTCATTTGAAATTTAAGTCGCATAGTGTCGGTAATTAAAAGACCAATTCTTGTATCGATTACCGACCATTTAAACAAGGATACATACAGTTGGTCAGCATTTACGATGAATTGTTTTCATACTAAGAAACGTAAGGATGCTGATTAAGTCAACTGACATTAATTACTTTATGTCCGTTGACTGTTTGTTTGCCATGCAAATTAAAATTGTTCGATTTGATGAAATTATGAAGAAACTACTTGAGAGGAATGTTGTATACTTATAATGGGCGCTGTGTATGCACGACCCCTTTTATTGACTCGAGTAAAACGTCATTAAAAGTTTACTCAATAAAATCATACTTTTGTAATTATTAAATTAAAAAGGTACAAAATATATATCCATGAGGCTTGCTATATTCGCGGACAAAACTGATTATTATAATAAGGGTAATGGGGGACTTATGCAAGACCGTACCAGATGTTACATGTCAGGTCACTGTTACTTAAGTATGAACAACAGTCTGTAATACCTTCAACATCTTTATAAGGCATGAGCATGAAACTTGGTGCTCCCATTTTTAATCTGTAATTCCCTTATTTTTTCTACCCATCCGTCTGCCTGTCCGTCCGATAAAAAAAGAGAAATAACGTGTAAATTTCATAAACGCATATGTAACTTTCACATGATATTATAGTGAGAAAGTATATAATATTTAAGAAAGAAAATATTGTTTCTAAAATAGTTATTTGTTACTTTGCTATGGATGAATTTGTATACGCACAAACAGTGTGCAAAACAATATGCATTGAAAATCAAATCCATAATTAGCCTGACAAAACACACACGCTGGGATTACAGTACCATATTACTTGTATTACCTATTACTTGTATTTATTGTTTGGTAAATTTTATGGTTGATGATACTGTCAAAATCGACAAAAATTTAAGTAATTGATTTATTTTTTATTTTTAAAACAAAAAAGGGACGTTTAGGTCAATGATGAGTATGTTTAATGAAATGGCATATAACTAATTATAGAAATTATGATTTTGAAATTTTAGTGACAAAAATGATGTCCCTTTTCAGTTGTGTAAATGGTACAGTTCATACTTCTGTAAGGACGATAGCAGATGAGAAGCATCGTGAGTGTCAGCATGTTTGTGACTTCCATTCTGCACAAATTGGATTCATAATTATAGCTTCTGAAGATTTCAGAAAACATGTAAATTAGCAGACAATACAACCTCAACTTAAGTTCAATACATGCATTTTCATATATGTACACATTGATTAATATCATTGAGTCCTGTAACGCACAAAGTAGGTATCTGAAAAAAAATGTAAAATATCAAGTGATAAATTTAATTTAAGTACCATTAGTAAAATATTTAAAATAAAATCTTAGCACAAAATAATTTATACACGCGACATGCTCATCGAGTCCTTTTAAATAATTGATATAATAATTAGCTAGAGTTCCATGAAGGCGCCTTTTGTTGTATCACTGGCTGCTGTCGGTATCCATTGAGATCAGACTTCAACGAAGAACAAAACAAAAGTGTACCTATTTTAATTAACAATTATTTCGTGCAAAATCGCGATTTTAATGTGTTTTAATACGTGAAACTTGTACATGTACTGTATCAATGTGTCAGGCGTAAAAGCGGATAATACTTAACTCGCTAAGATACTCTGTAGATTTGAGTTAAACTTAGCGTTGATGTCGAAGTCGATTCGCACGAATTTTAAACTAATTTGAAATGTATATGCACAATAGTCAATGGAAAGCACTAACATCTATCAGTCAGAAAAGTAAACATAGCGGTATATGTGGAATAACGTGATTCTTTATGTATTTCATAGTTAATTCATTTTGTAAACATTCACATTTGGCAAGATTGGAAATACCAGTTGCTTAAAATATAATATTTTATTTGAAAAGTAAACATACGACAACATACGCAATCAATACAAAAATGGCGGCAAATTCAAGTAAACGTGAAAAATGAGCCATATTTTTTTTCGGATCACAGTATTATTTTTATAAACTTAATGAGCGAAGATTGGAGTTTGTGAATGGATTGAGCCACCATGCCCATCAAGGGACAAGTTGACAGGTTTACACATGGCAACATTATAAATAATTATTAGTAAATATCACAAACGTGTTTAATTGCACATCAATATAAATATTATATTATATGTACAGGAGGTTTTTTCTGAATGATAATAGTACTAACATAGGTACAAAATATTCGGACATCGAATACGTTAGTGCTGCAAGCACACATTTAAGGCAAGAGAATGTTGCACAACCATTTAAGCTAACCAATGCATTCTGACCTTTCACTGACATTTTAAAAGTGTTTTCAGTTTCATAGATTTAGCCATTGTACATGTACACGTTTTGTTGGTTCCGTAAATAATAGAAAAAGTAATAGTTTCATCCTAGCTAAAAGATCTTTACAAAACATTAATTTGTATGCATACAAGAAAGTATACTTTGTTCTCAAATGGTGCGTGTTTCCTTCGCTAATCTAACTATATAAACACAACTGTTTAAAAGAAAAAATGCATTACTATATATCTCATACTACTGGTAATGTATATACAGCATGATATTCTACATGATCAGATTTTTTTTTAAATCAAAATCTGCATACTAATGGATTTTTCTTTATTTGCTACATTTAAGAAAATGAAAAACAGTCACATATAAGATTCTAGTATGTAATTGTTGAATGAGTATAAGACAGTGCTTTCTACATAGTTTCAATGTTAAAATTAAGCATGAAACATTTCAATTATTTTTTTACGACAATTCAAAATAGCAAAAAAGTAATGTTAGCAACACATGATCAAACTTTATGAGTCGAGTAGGCGGCTGTAGGAACAAAAACCTTAACATATTGGCAGAGGTGTCGTAAAAGTTATAGACACCGAATCACATGCAATTGCTGGAGCTATCACAGTGACACTGGGCACCAGCTTAATTAAGTGAAGTCACTGTCAGGTGTGTAGGAAACTTTTTTATTATCTGTTTTTAAATGCTGATAAACGTTATCCTCCCGTTTTTCCTTTTTTATCAAGTCACCTGAGCTAGACGTGTTTATGGTGAGGTTTTTTGATAACCAATTGTCCGTGGTGCGTCGACTGTCGTGTTTCGTCGACTTATTACATTGGAAACATTCTAGAGGCAAAATGTGTTTCCCAATCATAATAAAACTTGGTTGGAGCATTTGTCCCAATTATATCTCGGACGAGTTTACCAATGGTAAGGTTTGGTAAAGACTTGGTCACAGTGTAAACTTGCTTGTGCACAATATATCGCTACATTCTACATTGTATTAAATATATAATCAACACCCGCTGACTTACTTCTCATTAGTTTTTATATTGCATATGTAACTTCATTAACACCAATAGGCTGGTCTAACTCTGGAAACACAACATTATCATCACTAAAATTACAGCTGGAAAAAATTGCTTTGCCACGGTATTATTGCAATTAAAAGTACTGTTGCTAAGGGTTTCAAAACATAATTTAAATCTTCCAATGAAATGTTATAACTGCTTAGATTATTCTTTGAATTTCCAAAAAGCGCGTGTGTTTTTTTCGTAAGTTTTTAATATCAGACATTTTTGTACGGTATGTACATCCCTTCTTTTTCCGTATTAAATCTTTCTATAGTTTCTTATAATGACAAAGCCTTGCTCTACAAGCATCTTATTTATTCAAATTAAAGCACTTTAAGACATCAATATATAAACGACGGGCAGACTCACAATCACTATGGAACCAGTCAGCATTAGTTTAACTATCGTATTCTTCGTACATATGTACTTCGGTTTATTACTAAACGTATATGTATGTGAAAATAATGGGTCCGCTACACTGCGGATAGTATCAGTAAACTCATTTATGGCAGTATTTACTGACAATCTATTCAAATAATCAATATTATGTGCAATATGATTAACATAGGTAATTTGGGGTAGCTATGATTTCTGTTCGAGATCGATCTTTCAGGGAACTGTCCCATTTGTATTTTACATCAGTAAATTTCTCGTATTTGGGTTTAAAGTTATTACAACAAAGAGACATGTGTAACCTGGCATGATTGCGCCATTAAATTCTCCTATTTTAAAATCAACAATACATTAGAAATTTCGTTCACTAGCTTAGACGTAATCAATCGTGGATGTCCCGTAATGGCCATAAAATGTATGTTTACTACTGTCACGTATTCTACCATTAACAATACGTATACATGTTTACTAACACAAATCAAGCAGTACATTATCAATCGAGGCCCTAAGAGAGACTTGATCAGGGCAATAATCTATATCATCGTAAAAAGTATTCATAAGGTCATATGCAATATAATCACGTTTGTTGCCTACTCTACTGTTTAGATCCCCAGTTAAAGTCTCTATAACGCTCAAAATCTACGAAAATTTCGTTAAGTATTTCGTAAAATAAAGTTAACAACTTAACAATCAGTGTTCCTTATATCAATAGCCACAATTTCAACGCTAGATGTGGTATGATTACATAGATTTTTGTAGACACAAAATGCTCGTTTTTATTTATTTGTGACCACAATTAATTCCATTTTAATTTCCCGCGAATATATCTATTCATACGACATACGAACACCATGTTAGTGAATAGATATCGTTGCGGGAAATTAAAATGAAAAACAACGAGCATTTTGTATCTACAAACATCTATAATACCAGACCACATCTGGCGTTGAAACTTCGGAAATTGCCATAAGGAACACTGATTTTAAATTGGTTAAGTTTATTTAACGAAATATTGTACGAAATTTTCTTTAATTTTGAGTACAAATGTTACTTTAAAAATACTTTACCCGATTCAGAAAAGTATGATTTATCATTTTCTAGATATTTAAAAAGGTCATTATTAAACGTATTATGCATTTGCGAATCTTCACCCCAAATATAGGCTGCATATAAATAAATATTTTCATCTAAGTTAATAAAACTCACGATCTAATTTAAGCCAAATTATAGTATTATAGTGATTGCGTACAACAGTTATTCAATCCTTTAAATGTTCCCTAAAATAGACAACAACTCCACCGCTAGATCTACGTGCATTACGGTGTTGAGTTTTTCTATAAAAATTGTAAGATATAAAACCATTAAGAGAAATAACGCTTGACTTGTTATTCCAAGTTTCGTACATTAAATAGATGTCATGAGAAGTAATTAAATTAACATCGTGCCCCTACGCGCGCTGCGGCACCCCATCTTATACATGTGTATAGAGGCAGTCGTAAGCAAGGTACGCACACTTCGCTTGCCGCCTCGCGTCTTTAATCTTGGGAACCAGCTTCCGCCTCTTCTGGATCAAATCCTGTGGAAACTGCTCAAACACCCTGAAAACAGCTCCATCGAGGTCTTTCCACCGCTTTCGGACCATTTCCCTTTCTTTGACGTACGAAAACTTCACCACAATGTTCCTTACCTTCACCGCAGTCGGTGCGCCAGGGGAACGATGCACACGTTCAAACCTGATGGAATCCACCAACTCACGTGCAATGTGGAAAGCGTCCTCGAGATGTTGAGGAGGCTTACGCTCCGTCACTTCCGGCGTCTCGTTACCTGAAGCGTTGTCTTCAGGACACTTGCGAGCATAAGATTGTTCCTCATGCTCTGTGACTGGAGGTACGACGCATCATCGCGCAAGGCTTCTCGCTCCTTCTCGAGCTCGTCGATGCGTGACGCCATCTGCGCTGCGGGGATGTCCGCCCCGTCCACCTTTCTTTTCCACTCGATCGTCCACCTTCTTCATCCGCTCGTCTTATATCACCCACAACTTAATGATATCCGTCTCAATGCCCCGATCCTCTTCTCAATTACTTCAACAATGTTTAGTTTTTTCTCTACGGACTCAAGTCGGTTAGTTATAGTTTGCATTATCTCCATAAGGACCCTGTTCGTAGGTTCGGAATTGCAACCGTCCGCCATTTTTGTGACACTAATTTAGTATCCAGTGGCACAAACACACTATCACGCAGTTGATCTCCGTACAACACTGAATTCGTCCAATTAAGCAAATCGCTTTCCGGAGTAATTTCTGCACTCGAACTCCCTGACGGGCCTCGTGGTTTATGCACTTTACTATTGTTGCTATTGTTTTGGCCATTGCCACTACTATTCCTCTGTTTTCTCTTTTTATAGTTTGAATTATTCATCGTACACCATTGTATTCAAGTAAAAGAACAATTAGCACGTTTAATTCTCTAGTCTTACATTCACAAACATGCATTAAACCCAGTAATTAAAATACTTTTCTCTATCGCCTTAAAAACGCCGCCTTTCGCGCCTTATCACGTGACACTTCCCCGAATAAAAATACAGTTGCTGATATACCGGGTTATTTTTGACAAGTGTTGTTTAAAAACATAATATAAATGTAAGTGCTGTAAACAACAGACACTTTAGACAATAAAGTAATACAAATACATGTCATGGTATGTCAGATTCTGATTTAAAAATATTGGTTCAACACAATATCATTGTAATCTGTCTATATATATTATATACTGTAAGCATGAATAAATTTGTTTAAAAAGTACTTAGTTTTTCCAAAAATGTAGAATTTTATTATCATTATTTTATGGATCAATAATTTCACGCTTTATTGCCAACCATTTATCCTAAAAGCTATCGACAGACGACGACGACAACTACGACTACTACGACGACGACGACTGCTACTACTACTACTACTTTTACTGCTACTACTAGCAACAGCAGCAGTAGCAGTAGTAGTAGTAGTAGAAGGAGGAGAAGGAGGAGGAGCAGAAACAGCAGTAGGAACAATATAGTATTTGATTGGCTGACTAACTCGTGGCCACGAGTTAGCTAAGTCGGGATCTCGAGATCTCGAAATTCTCTCCTCTTTTGTTTAATGCACCCTTCCTTTATTTACTACCGCTCTTTTTTTTAATTGCACTCATCTTTTTATTAGTTTTGCACCCCTCTTTGTTCTATCTCTTGGCCACGACATAGCTATCTCGAGATCCCGACTTAGCTAACTCGTGGCCACGAGATAGAAAAAAGAGGAGTGCAATTTAATAAAAGAGGAGTGAATGTCACCATTATGCCACCGTACGTTTTACTACACTTCGTGACTTTTCTTACGCAACACTTTTAAAACTCACACATCTCAGAAATAAGTAAATATTTTTATTTAAAATTACACATGTGATCATTTGACAACCTAATGTGCAAGCTAACGATAAAATCATTCATCCGTGACGATCGGACGCTTTCGCAAGGGGAAAGGTAGCCTGCAAGTTGCAAAGTGCGCGATTGCGCTGCTGAATATTCATACGAGCTATATTGTTTTGTAAATTAACTTTATGTTTTCATTGTGTAAGAACCCACCGAAAATAACTTTATTCAAATAAAACTAGAATTAGTTCGCGTTTCACCATTTCCACGTTCAAAAAAATGGAACCAAACCTACCCCACGTGCTCAAGCGTCCAATCGTCACTGATGAATGATTTTATTGTGAGCTTGCATATAATGTTGTCAAATGATCGTATGTAAAATTTTAAATCAATATCTTTACTCATAACTGAGATATTAAAGTTTGAAAAGTGATACGTTACAAAAGTCCCCAAGTGTAGTAGACAGTTAGATAAGAAATAAATTACATACCGATTAAAAGGTAGACAAGTAAAATTTCCAAAGTGTGTAGGATACTCTTTTAGAACATAATGCCATAATTCAAAACCATTTGAAACACTGACTGCCGTCTAAAACTTCCTGCTCCTGTTCCGGTAATCACTGATTGTGTCATTTATATTGTTAAATATGTCGAACTTGATTCGTTCCTCCGAGGTGGTTTGCCCGAATAACGCACGATTAAAGAACCAGGCGTTTTTGATATCTGAATGAAAAAAAACCCTGCTTCTTAGTCCTTGGTTTCGTTTCGTCACATCATCTACAAGCTCGAAGATGCACTATTTTGACAACATTTGACTGGAAATCATGCCGGTCGTACATTTTCGAAACACATAAGCAATTTCATTAAGTGTAAGAATAAATATATAAAATATAAAGCATTAATGTAAACATAACTTTTTTGAATCTGAAGAAAAATTACGAGGAGAGTGATTATTGTTTCCGTATTCCGTAAACCAGTATTATTTAACGTTACAGGAAGTCCATTTAACAAAGCATCAGTTAATTTATTAGGACTGCTATCAACGCCTTGTTACGCTCAATGTAAAGCAATCGTTTTTGAAACCTGTTTGATTGCTGAACTTAACACAGTTATCATAAGGTTGATCAGAAAGCTCACACGTGTTGTAATAAAAATAAGAAAACAGTTATGGTTGGTCGAAAAAGGGAGCTATATTTATTAAATATCTACTAATAATAGTCAATCACTTCGTATATCAAAATACGATTTCAGTGACAAGTTGAAAAGTTGCTCAAAAATGGAACATTAACAACATAACTTATATATCTTTTTCACTGCCTTTGTCGTAGTTAGGAGTCAGACTAATATAACTCAGTGGAGATGTTACTTTACAACTATATTCTAGTATGCGTATATTCGAGTTTGCGTTGCATATATAGACGAAGAATAAGTAGCTGCGGATTAAAAAGTTCTTCAACTCATTTAAAAATATGGGTTTACTTCTACAAGCGTCTGTATACTGCATATGAAACAATTTAAAACATGTTAAATTGACCGGTAAAATTGCACAATCTTTCCGTCTTATCTTTTGGTATTTAAGTACTGTGTTATTTTACGTCCTTGATCAACATTTTACCCATGTAATTCGCATATTTAAGGATCGTTTCCTCGAAGAAGGAAGTTTCAATGTGATGCAATACAAACATTGCATTTTCAATATCAAATTACAAAATCGATTTATCGTATTCACAGTTTGCAAATATTTTAAAGGACCCGTGAGGTAAGACTTTTATATGTACATACATTTTGTGAGTTATTCTGACCTCGTAATTTATTACAAGAAACGAAATGGTTAAATTAATTTAAACGTATACTGTTATGCATAAAGTATGTAGATCGAAATGTTATTGTTTCTTTTAAATAGTTCACGTTACTTATCAATATTACAGTCAATTCGTGCATGATCATAGAAGCATATAATCTATAGATATGAGCCTGTTCATACTGAGTGATTAATGCTGAATAATTTGTTAAAATTCGAATTGAATACAATTTAATAGGAATTAATTACACATGCTGGAGTTGCTAAATATTTTATGATGGTGTTTGAAAAAAGACAAAACAATTAGGTCTAACTTTCGAATTAAACATAATCTTATGCCTGGTAAACTGTTAATCACAATCATTTGCTTCACTTCGGCATTGTTATGTATTCTAAATGATCCTGATGATTATGGTTTGGTATTCATCGTCTACAAAATTATGTTAAGATGATATTTTTACTTTATTGAAACAAAACAAGTTTCGTTTTCAAAAAACGGTTAGATTTTGGTTTTGGTGTATAACTTGTCTGGTCATGTATCAACCACTTTCCTTAAAACGGCTTTTGCGTATTGAGGAGAGATTTTCTCATGGCGATGTCTCTAAACGTTTAAATAATCTATTTCAAACCTAATACACATATACTTCTAGAAATCACACGCACGGAGCATATATATTTTAATTCCTATACATGTAAGGTCATAACGATGCTTAATATTATATCCCACACCTACTAAATACGTTGCTGTTCCAACTTTGATTAAGCTAGAAAAGTATATTTTAAATCATTTATGTTTTTGTTAGTTCATCGCGAGACTGTTTACAGCATGCATTGTGCTGCTACATAATTTTATCAGTAGGTTGATTTTATTCAGAAATAATTAAGGTGATGGAATTGTAAGACTTAATTGCGAATCAAACTGTCAGTCGTGATGACGTGTTAGTATTTTCAGACGATTCGTGTTTAATAATGTATATTCATTTAAAGAAGATATAATGATTTTGCGGTAATGTTTATGACCGAATATATGATTCTACCTGACCCACTTTAAAAACTTTTCCGAGATGTAATAATGACCAGTGTTATGACCAATGTTCTTAAGATTTGGTAATACATGTAGCCTGCAACGCGTTAACAAGCTCTTGTTCATAAATTTGACTTAATTGTATTCCATCATTGAGTTTAAAACAGGGACAAATGTTCTTAACAAGTTTCATGAACTACTTTGGGGGAAAACCATTTGCGTCTTTACTTTAAAAAAGCTTTTATTTCACCTAAGAACCTAGTTTTGATTCCATATGACCCAGTTTTGAACCCGGCCGAGTTATTATTGAGACAAATGTTCTGACCAAGTTTCATGAAGATTGGGCAATAAATGTTACATTAGGTATGCTCACAAACTTCTGTACTTTATTTGACACTGTGTCCTTATTGTTTGTTGTCCCCGCGTGAACAAAATTCAAACTCGGCCGAGATGTCATTGTTACAAAAGTTCTGAAAACTTATACGGAAGATTTAGCAATAAATGACGCATCTTTAGTGTTCACACGCATTGGTTGGACTAGAAACTTCGAGTTATCGCTGCTATTCTTAATTTATTGACATAATTATGTGTCCGGATGCAATAAAAGTGTGAATGGATTTAGCGACTGAAATCTGGGACCTCTTGATATCACGGCGAGTGTTCTATCGCCTACAACAACCAAAGCAGGTAAAATAGGTAGTCATCAATCCTCATTTACGAGTTTAAGTGTGTTTTTTTATATTACATTATGAATTTATAAATTACTTTTCTGTATTTTAAAGGCTTTAAATAAGATCTATAGTTATATGCTCATCACTCCATAAAGTTAAGTATGACACAATATGACACATTATGCTTACAAATGCAAATCATAAGCAAAGTAACAGTACATACGGAGCTAGGGTTAGGGCAAGATTTATCCTTTTTTCAATTTTTAAGAGCAGGTGAATTACTACCGTAGCCTAAGTACAAATTCGCTATTGTGTGAATGGTTAGATTATGAATGCCTGATCTGGGTGTCTTATACTAAAATAACTCCGCTAAAATTACGATTAACTTGGCGATAGTAGGTAGTACTGGAAAATACATTATAACATACACGGCATGACATCTATAAACAACGTTTTAATTGTTTTTCAATTTGAAACAATTATTTTGTCACGTTCACAAAGCTGTACTTAAGTGTTAGGCCGGAAAAACTCTGCATTACTAAGCAGCTGTGTAAACACTCATTTTAATAGTATTTTTATTGTTGCATATGTGCAAAAAAAATTCGGGCGTTAAAAACTGAATGTTTTCTGCATAAAGAGTTCTATTTCATTTACAACTTAAAACATGCAAATTATACACTTGCAAAAGTGTTTATGTGTGACCATGTTCCCTGCATTTATACACTTCAATGTATTGCATGCCGTTTCCCCTACAACAAATGTGTTAATGTGAATTTTAAGTGTCTTTAACGTATAATTTCAAGTGAATATAATTTGGGTAAAAACTGCAGAAAAAAGCATAGTAAGGATCTTAAATGCGCATTAATTTATACCATCAACGTTCCGTGTATTGCAAATTAAACTATCTTTTTCGAAAATGGAACTGCCGTTGTCTTTGAAATCGATATTGTTATGTAAAATACGAGCTTAAGTAAGCGTTTTAAAAAGCTTCCACAATTATTCATTAAATTTCTGATGCGTAAAAATAACAACCCGATTGAAAACCACAATGCCGACATTATTTGTTTTAATTAACGTTAGCTAGATCACGTGTATAAGCACTTGCATTTTTAAACGATTTCTTGGAAATGACGGAAATACTTTTAGAAAGTTAAGAATATTAAATAAAGGATATTTGTTCATGTCAGTGAAAGATCCCCGGGGGGAAGGGGGGGGGGGGTAACTTCCTATATACGGGTATACAGGGGTGTGCCGAAAATATGGGGTGTGTTTTTCGACTAAGATTATAGATATGGGTATGGTTTTGAGAAACTAAGTAAAGATATGTGTATTGAAATAAAAAATTTGCTTGTATATAAATGCATATAGATTTGAAAGTATCAGTATCAAAATGGGTATGGTAAATTTCATTCTTGTATATAAATGGGTATCAACAATTTACAAATTAACATATACTACGGGATATAATAGCAAATTCAATAAGTATACTGTATTGATATGATAGAGATTAAAATTCTAGTATGAAATGTGTCCACTTTATCAAATTCTAGAATTGAAATGGTCCAGTTTATCAAAATTCTTGTATTGAAATGGGTCCACTTTCTCAATGGTATCGTATACAAATGGGTCTGCAATTTCAAAAATCTTG